>NW_027250671.1:57700-127576 GCF_044704955.1 Pristiophorus japonicus | reverse complement strand
CCCCAATCTCCTTTCCCCCCAATCTCCTTTCCCCCCCCAATCTCCTTTCCCCCCCCCCCCAATCTTCCTTTCCCCCCCAATCTCCTTTCCCACCCCAATCTCCTTTCCCCCCCCAATCTCCTTTCCCCCCCAATCTCCTTTCCCCCCCAATCTCCTTTCCCCCCCCCAATCTCCTTTCCCCCCCCAATCTCCTTTCCCCCTCTCTCCCCCCCCAATCTCCTTTCCCCCCCCAATCTCCTTTATCCCCTTTTCCCCCCTCTCCCCCTTCCCTCCCTCAGCTCCTCCCTCTCTCCCTCTACCCCCCTCCTCCCCCTCCCTCGTTGTCAGAAACAGACACTGACAGACAGGAGAATGAGAGACACACAGACAGACAGAGAGATAGAGACACTGACAGAGACACACTGAGGGGGGCATCCCAGCACGCTGTTGGAGGGCTCCCGGTGCTGCAGTCGGTAAGTAGAAAATGTTTTATTTATTGATAAATTTTTAAAAATTTATTATTAATTTTTTTTGATTGATTTATTGGTTGATTTATTGATGTATTTATCATTTATTATTGATGAGGCTCTTTATTTGTAAAACTGAAGTGTTTAATGTTTGTAAACTTCCTTTAAACACCCCCCCCCACCATTCCCTACGCCTGATTTGTAACCTACGCCTGATTTACTAAAGTGTAGACAAGGTTTTTTCGAGCATACAAAATCTTCACTTACTCCATTCTAAGTTAGTTTGGAGTAAGTTTTCACTGACGAAACTTTGAAAACAGGCGTAAGTGGCCGGACGCGCCCCCTTTTGGGAAAAAAAAATTCTATTCCAAAGTGAAACTGTTCTAACTGACTAGAACTGGAGCAAACTAAATGACGAGAATTCCGATTTCTAAGATACTCCGTTCTACACCAGTTGCTCCTAGGGGGAGAAGGGGATAAAGGGGAGATGTTGGGGGGGGGGGGAAGGAGATGGGGGGGGAGAAGGAGATGGGGGGGAGGGGAGAAGGAGATGGGGAGGGGAGAAGGAGATGGGGGGGGGGGAGAAGGAGATGGGGGGGGGAGATGGAGATTGGGGTGGGGGGGAAGGAGAAGGGGGAGTGAGGCTGAACGGGCCGGGCCCTAGACTTCGGGCAGGGCCCGTCCCCAGTACCAGATTTACAAGGTAGGTGGCGTTGGGTCGGGTCGGGGGGGTGGTGGGAGGGAGGGAGGTCGGTTCGGTTTGGGTCGGGGGGAGGGAGGGAGGTCAGGTCGGGGAGAGGGAGGTCAGGTCGGATCCAGTCCGGGGGAACGGGGGTCGGGTCGAGTTGCGGGGGTGGGGGAGCGGGAGCGGGAGTCGGGTCGGGAGGAAGCAGGAGCTAGCCGTGGGAGGAGCCTTATCCACGCAGCCCCAGTGAGGCCATTCGGCCAGGGCTAGGGGCTGCGTGCTTCGGGCCCCTCCCACACAGTTTCGGGTGCCTGGAGCTTACTGCACTTGCGCGCCCACTGTAGCTGCTGCGCTGAGGGCCAGAGGACCTGCAGGGAGCTGGAGAATACGGAGGGTTTTTTTTAGGCGCACTTTGTGGCGCGAAAAACGGGCATCCAGGTTGGGACTGCGCCGTTCTAGGCGCGGCTCGAAACTTGGGCCCTTTGTTTTTCACTTCTCTTTTCACTTCCTCCAATATCGCCCCTCCCCACCTGAACAGGCAGTTACTTCTCCAAAGCATCAACATGCTATTTACCCTTGAAATCTGGGCCAATTCTGCTTTCACTGGTTAGTGATCAGAAGTAAGAACCTTTGGCCGCGATTTTACCAACAGTACCGAGTCTGGGCCGGCCGGCATTGATGGCATATGGGGAAGGCACTCCCGGCTCCGTCCCACCCTCCCAACACAATCTTGCGTTGATTGAGCCCGCCCTGCGAGGTTCCCGACCAATTAACAGGATGGCATGTTATCAACCAGTTTCCTTAAAGGGACCATGCCCAACTATTTTATTGCAGTTGTGCTGTCAGTGTTCTACAGCATAGAGATGCTGCAAACACTGACAAGCCCTGCACAAAGGTGCGCGGCTGCACCCAAGCTCTCCCATGACTCCCTCCCGATGCTATGGAGAGGGGCACAGCATGCAGGGAGGTACTCTTCCCTTCCAGTGGTCAGAAGAGACTTCCCCAGGACACAAACGAAGCAGAGAAACATTGCACAGGAGGGCACAAGCAGGGATATCGTCATAAGGACCTGGCTGTAGTGCCTCAAATCTTTCAATGATCTCAGTCGAACATGAAACGTTACTGCAAAGCCGCACTCTACCTCATCCTGCAGTGTCACTCATCATATCTCCATCATTCTGCATTCCCTACCCTACTCCTGCACATCCTTACACAACTGACCTTGGACTTCCACCCATCCCCCTATCTATATTATCACTTCCCCATCTCACTAGCCACCCATCACACCCCCCCTCATCCTTGTCCAATCATACCAACTAACAACACACTGGGGTGGGCACTTGTTTTTTTTTTGCCAGTGTTCATGTAGAGTTTCTGCTAATGTGTTGTCAAACATTGAAATCTTTATTTTGAACATTTTGTGTTATTGGACAGATTTGTGTGCACCTTTGGAAGTGGCTTAGTGAGTTACAGTGAATGATCAGACATAAAGTGTACCCTGCACAATGGTGATGAGTGTGAAAGGAATGGCCTGGATATTGCAGGGATGCTTTATGGTGCTTGTGTGGGGTGATGCCAACCTGGCACATCATGTGGCAGCCAGGATGTACAGCGTCAACTGAAGTAAATGTGGCCATGGTGAGGCCATCCCCGGCCTCCCAGACAGCAATGTGGTCGGGTGCTGATTCCCTGCGTCCTGTGCAGCATCAGGTGATTGCGGAGCAGATTGGTGGTGATGTTGGTGATCCTGGTGTGTTTACTGATGGTGTTGGGGCTTTTCGTGGTGGGATTCTGAGGACCAAGGTGAGATTTTTTTCAAGGGCTATTTTTTCAAGATGCTGCAGGAATAGATGACAGCTGAATTTGAGATGACAGAAGCGATCTGTCAGTGGTGGGAGAGGTTGCTCCAAGGAGGTGACAGTGAATAGAGAGTTCACTGGAAACACTTCCAAACTGTGTTCAGCTCAAAAGTGTCTTCCAAATCCTGAAGGCTTCAGCTTCTGAGATTAGAAAGTAAACAGCTGTGAAATGGTAGCTTTTATACCACTTCTGTGGCCGCCAACTAGTCAAAGCAATGGAGAGTCACTGAGAACCTGACACACTTACTTGGCGTAAAACCCGAGGGACGGCAAACTCGTTGAAAACTTGGTAAAATGATAAGTGCCTGGTAAAATCCTTTTAAATACCTTTAAATTACCTGTTAAGCATCTTAATTGATTGACCCGCCGCTTGATGTTGGGTCTGCATGTGGATCGCAGACCCAACTGTTGAGAAACTGACACTGAGGCGGGTTCAGAACAGACTTCCACCCCGCCATTTTGGCAGCGGGCCCGTCGCCAAACCCGCCCTCTCAGGGTTGGGAAGATTCCAGCCTTGGTGCAGTTTTTACACCCAATACTGCTCCTATTGAGATTAGCTAACTGGTCAATGACTGAAAATTGAACCTGGGACATTTTGATCTATGTTTCTTAATGCAACTCCAGGACACTGCCTTTGTGCACAATGACCCAAATTTGCAGTAAAACTAACGGACAGCAACTTCCGGCTACCACACATGCGTAAATCAGGAGGTTACTGTCCGAGTTGCCCTGCTCCTCTAGAAGCTGCTCGATATCTCACCGAGATGCTCAACATTGAAACCTATGGAATGGCGTGAAGTTGCTGTACTTGCATGAGAGACAGACACTAACCCTGTCAGAAAAAGTCAGGATTTGTCCATTTCAATGTTAGTACATTTTTAACAATGCGACAATTCTTAATTACTGCCAAACAACCTCTCTGGCACTGAAAATGAACTTTTTTTTTTTACAAGTGTGGAGTCTCATTCCTTCAGATTTTAATTACTAATGTAGATTTTTTTAAAACCTCTACATTTTTTTAAAAACTTTGTCTCTTTTATCTCTCTCAATCCCATCTTTCTTTCCCTCTCACTCTTTCACTTTCTGTACATGATTTGGCATTGAATTAACTATTTTACATTTCCTGGTTCAGACTCTGCATGCATCAGAATGGATTCTTCAATCTGATTGATTAAGGAGATGCACGGTTGCTTGCTCTGTTCACACAGGTCCCATTTCCCCTGGCGGAAACGCTGGGCGTTCGTTTGCCGCTGACTGCTAATTCCAACCAAAAGCATTTTATACCATTAGTAAGTATGGGATGGGAAATGGTCATGAACCCCATTCTTTCCACAGACCAGTGTTCAGTTTGCTATCATACGCAGTATATTCACCCTGTGCTGTCTCCTGAGAGGAAGCGAGCAAACCATTTAAGCATCATGCCAATTTTCTTCCTGAATTCCTAAAACCAACTGAGCAAATGCACAGGCTATTTGTTCTTCATCACCCACACTAATCTGCTTCAGCGACAGTCAATATAGATCAAAAGTCCACAGTCTCAGCAGAACTAGAACCATCTTGTTGATCCAAAGATAACTGCATCTTCTAACCTGCCTTAAGGTCCTTGTGAGAAAATGGGCCAAGTAGTCATCGAAGAATTAGCAGAGCGAATCAAAAGCACAGTCAAATATATATTATGAGGAGGTCTTTAAAGGTAAGAAGGAAAGTAGTTTGGGTGAAGCGGTTTAGTAGAGAGTTCCAAAGGATCGAACCTTCATGGCTGAGAGCTCCACCACCAAGTGAGAATTGCCAGGTTGAGGTGCACAGGAGGTCAGAGATAGAGGGTATGGACTAGGGTGTAGCACTGGACGCTGGGCATGCCCATGGAGGAATTTGTAAATTGAGAGACATTTTGGATTTAGAATATTGGAAACTGACAACCAATAAAGGTTGGGGCGAATAGGGGTTACCAGCGAGTGGGATGTAGTGTGGGATAGGATGCAAACACCAAAGTTTGGGATAAGTTGAAATCATAAAAAGGAAGAAGTTCAGGAGGCTAGTGAGGAGCGCATTCTAAAGGTAATGAAAGCATTATTATGGGTTTTAGTAATGGTATGGACAAAGCCAGGTAGTTTTCCAGAGCTTGATGTATGTGTGATCGTGCTGATTGATAGAATATGGGGTTCACAACTCCGGTTAGGGTTGAACAGTGCCCAGAGGTTGTGCATCATCAGGTTCGGCCTGACTGAGCAGCTGGGGAGGGAGATGGACTTGAGGAACAAACATAGTTTTGATAGCTGAATGGGATTGTTTTAATTTTTCCAATGTTTTCCCTGGAAGAAGTGCTGACTCATCCTAACCAAATTTCCAAGCAAAAGGGATTATTAATGTCTGCGGTTACTACCTTCAATTCAATGGGGTGGGTGCGTGGTGTGTGGGGGGGGGGGGGGGCGGGGCGAGTGTGTGGGGGGGGGTGGTGGGGCAGGTGTGTTGCGGGGGGGGGGGATGGGGCGCGAGTGTGGGGGGGATGGGGCGGTGTGTAGGGGGGGGATGGGACGGGAGTGTGGGGGGGGATGGGGCGGGTATGTGGGGGGGGGATGGGGCGGCTTTGTGTGGGGGGGGGATGGGGCGGGTGTGTGTGGGGGGGGGATGGGGCGGGTGTGTGTGTGGGGGGGGGGGATGGGCCGAGTGTGTGGGGGGGGCAGGTGTGTGTGTGGGGGGGGGGATGGGGCGGGTGTGTGGGGGGGGGATGGGGCGGGTGTGTGAGTGGGGAGGGAATGGGGCGGGTGTGTGTGTGTGGGAGGGGTGGGGCGGGTGTGTGTGTGTGTGTGGGAGGGGTGGGGCGGGTGTGTGTGTGGGGGGGGATGGGGCGGGTGTGTGGGGGTGGGGTGGGGCGGGTGTGTGGGGGGAGGGGATGGGGCGGGTGTGTGGGGGGGGATGGGGCGGGTGTGTGGGGGGGGGATGGGGCTGGTGTGTGGGGGGGGGATGGGGCTGGTGTGTGGGGGGGGGATGGGGCGGGTGTGTGTGGGAGGGGATGGGGCGGGTGTGTGGGGGGGGGGATGGGGCGGGTGTGTGGGGGGGGGATGGGGCGGGTGTGTGTGGGAGGGGATGGGGCGGGTGTGTGGGGGGGGGATGGGGCGGGTGTGTGGGGGGGGGGATGGGGCTGGTGTGTGGGGGGGGGGGGATGGGGCTGGTGTGTGGGGGGGGGGGGAATGGGGCGGGTGTGTGGGGGGGGGGGGATGGGGCGGGTGTGTGGGGGGGGGGATGGGGCTGGTGTGTGGGGGGGGGTGGGGCGGGTGTGTGGGGGGGGGGGATGGGGCGGGTGTGTGGGGGGGGGGATGGGGCGGGTGTGTGGGGGGGGGGGTGGGGCGGGTGTGTGGGGGGGGGGATGGGGCTGGTGTGTGGGGGGGAGATGGGGCGGGTGTGTGTGGGAGGGGATGGGGCGGGTGTGTGTGGGGGGGGGATGGGGCGGGTGTGTGGGGGGGGGATGGGGCGGGTGTGTGGGGGGGGGGATGGGGCTGGTGTGTGGGGGGGGGTGGGGCGGGTGTGTGGGGGGGGGGATGGGGCTGGTGTGTGGGGGGGGGGTGGGGCGGGTGTGTGGGGGAGGGGGGATGGGGCGGGTGTGTGTGGGGGGGGATGGGGCGGGTGTGTGTGGGAGGGGATGGGGCGGGTGTGTGGGGGGGGGGATGGGGCTGGTGTGTGGGGGGGGGGTGGGGCGGGTGTGTGGGGGGGGGGATGGGGCTGGTGTGTGGGGGGGGGGTGGGGCGGGTGTGTGGGGGGGGGGGGATGGGGCGGGTGTGTGGGTTGGATGGGGTGGGTGGGGGGGATATGGGTGGAGGAGGGGATGTGGAGGGAGGGGGAATGGGGTAATCTATCACTTTATTTTGGCTGTTTTTATACTGCATTTCGTGCTGTGCCCCTGCTGCCAGCTGCCAATGCATGGGTCTCATTGAACCAGTGGCAATTTACCAGGCCTGCTAAAGCCGACGACTGAGATGTTTCAGCAAAACATGTCTTTCAGATGTTGGAAGCTTACTTTTGGTATTGCTACCAGCTGCACGAGATCCGCGTGTGGCCAGATCTGTAGTCGCAGTCAAGAGTTCCTGATGGCTCTCAACATTTTAAAGTGAAAGATTATGTTGCTCTGCCACCCAGCCGTTTGCACCCCCCTCCCACTTTTATGAAAACCAGATCAGCTGTTGAAACCCGAGATCCCTGAATGTTCCATGTCCTGCTTCTGTGAACTTTGCCGAAAACATCAGCATCTTTCTGAAGTAGGTGCACAAAGCTGAACGCTTTATTTGTCTTCCCTCCTGAAGCTGGTGCCTTGCACTGGGATACAGTTTCATAGGTGCTGACAGCCTTGTGGTACTTCCTCTAATTGATCATTCGTCATGTGAGTTTTGCTTTTCCTTCCAGTCACCAGTTATTTTCAAACAGTCCTGGGGCGGCCAATCAGGAAAATGAGGTGCGGAAGCCTATTGCTGAAACCCTACTCCATAAAAACGTCTGGAATTTCCCCTCTCCTCGCTTGGAACCGTGACATTTGGAGTGGTTTGCTGATGGGATTCAGGCAGTATGCTGGAGGTCATCGGGTGGCTTTCGGCAATTTCCTTTTTATTTGCCGTGCACTTATGCTGCTGTCCCTTCTTTTCCCCCCCCCTCCCTACAACAGTTATTTTCAGCATGGTGTTGTGCTTCTGAGGCTTCTCTACTTTATGATGTTGCCGCAGCAAGTGACATGCTGCTGCACAGTATTTCTCTTCCCACCCTACAGTGGCTTGCCCTGCAATATGCAATTGGCCCTAATCCGGGAAAATGGGGTTGGATCGTCGCAGGACTGGCTCAGTGGCTGGAGGTCCCAGCTAGCTCCTCCTTTGGCAGACACCCTGCTGGTGACGAACCATCACTGCAGGCCAGCAACCTGACAGTGGACGTCTAGCCCAATTCTTTGCTCTCCCAATGACGTTCACACACGCACTTTCCATCAGAGGTCATTGGATAGCGATCAGAATGAAAATGCAAGCTAACCCTTCCGCCTCCCGTGTTCCTCTCCTTACCCCTGGGAAACTAGAACAGTTCTTGTTCTCCACCACTGCTCTGGGTGGGAGTAACTAACTCAGGTTAGCGGAATCAGACCCAGGATCGTATTTAAAATCAACTCTTCTTTCAGTGCATCCCAATACTCTGTGCATGCAGTGTATTTTAGTATGCAAGAAATTTTCAATGGCTGGAGATCAAAGGATCTTGGTGTTGGGTGTATGCTTTTACAGAAGACGTTTGTGGCTGTATAGAGCTGGATTTCAATTAATCTTTTAACTGAGACAAACTTTTGCTTAATTTGGGTTGTCAGTGGAGAGTGGATTTAAGACAAAATGGTTCTGAATCTCAATACAGTATCCCTTCAGTGCAATAGCATGAGGTACAATAAAACATGTTTGTTTGGAGTTGTCCTTGTAACAGACTTTTCTACCACTGTTCGTCAACTATCTTCCTGTGTGAAGCGACTAGGGGTGTATTTATTGTATTAAAGATAGTATGTAAATTAAAGCTGTTGCTAAGTGTTTCATTTTTTAAAGGGTGCTGTTGCTCTCCGTGTTACTTGTGGTGACTTCGACCAGATTTGTAACAATGTGATTTGTGATTGCATCAATTGTGTCTGCCATTTAGGTTTTTTTTGTTTTTTGTCCAAAAGTTTGAGAATTAACTTTGAAAACTGAACCATGTAGCTGGTGCAGCAAATACTATCCAGATGGCAAAACATGGCATTGTTTCAACTGAGTTTTTGGAGCAGACTATTCCAGGAACTGAACTTGTGCAAAAACTTTCTGACCCATGGTTCAGTAGAGATACAAATTAAATTAGACTGCTGTCTGGCAAGTGATGAAAATCGAACCTGCAGGTAATAAGTTGCAGAAGAGGCTTCCACCACAAAAACTGTCCCTTAGGATTGACTTTCTCGGTCTGTTTTTACATTTAACAGTGGACCATTTATTTAAAAGGTGGAATGGTTGTGTACCCCAAAAGTTAAAGAATAAAAGTGGTCTCTAGCTAAATAATCTGAAGGGGCTTTTGCTTTGCTGTTGCACTTGATTCAGGAAATATTCAAAATTCTTACATTGAAACATACAAAATTCTTACAGGGCATGACAGGGTAGATACAGGGAGGATGTTTCCTCTGACTTGGAGAGTCTCGAACCATGGGTCATCGTCTCAGAATAAGGGGTCGTCCATTTAGGACTGAGATGAGGAGAAATTTATTCACTGAGGGAATTCTCTATCCCAGAGGGCTGTGGAGGCTGTCGTTGTGTATTTTCAAGACTGAGATCGATAGATTTTTGGACATTAAGGGAATCAAGGGATATGGGGATAGTGCAGGCAAGTGGAGTTGAGGTAGAAGATCAGCCATGATCTCATTGAATGGCAGAGCAGGCTCGTGGGGCCGAATGGCCTACTCCTACCTCTAATTCTTATCTTGTTTTGGGAGAGTGACCTCCTGAGCTATTCTCCAGCTTCCATATTCTGCATAGGAACCTGGTCGCCATTGGCAGGTTGGACTCTGCTGCTGATACGGAGACCTAATGCATTGGATCAGATCCCTACGCTTGTGTTCCAAGGAGTTGCCTTAATCTGACAGCAAAATTGTTGACCCACACTTTTCATGGGTTTACAATGCTGTCAGTTCCTGGAACTTGGGATTGTTTACACTGTGTGGAGTCCACTTGATGCCGGGAGACTCGTGGTGTCTGCAGCCAGTTGCACTCTGATTGTGCCAAGGGCCCTTTGTGTTTGTCTTGGTTATAGTGGGTGTGCAGCACTAGATTCTGATCCATATGTTTGGAAGATTGAATTCCAAATGCTTTTACTGAATACAATTCACTCCGTCTTATGGGGTCTGGGAGGGGTGGGAATGGAGTCTGAGATTTGTGTACTTCTATGACTAATGAGATGTAGGCATTTGATCACAAAGCAGTGTTGGATTTCGTTCCCTTTTCTTTCCATTTTTGCCTCCTCAACTCCGTTTGTGCTGAAGGAGAGTTTTATAATGTGAGAAACCCGACTCATCTGCTGAGCTGCCACCTCAGTAAAAGCAGGCTGTGGGGAAGAATTGCCGTGTACAGTTGAGGCCTGTGCATCTTTATCACAAATTAAACTACACCTGAGAAAACCACCTCCAATCACACACCTGCATAACTTTCGATGTTCTGTGTAAAAAGACCTCATAATATAGTAGCTGACAAAAAACAGATTAATTTAATGCGTTTGAATTAAAGACTTGCAATTATATAGTACCTATATATGTCCCAAACATCTCCAAGTGATTCACATGCGTTAAATTAGCCTGAATTGCAGCGAGCATTGTTTAGGCATACATGACCACTATTTTGCCCGCTGCAAGGTCGCACAAACAGCGCTGGGATGAAGGAACATGTTGATTTATTATTTGGAAGTTGAGGGTAGAATATTGGCAGAACACGGAGGGAACTGGCTACTCTTTTCAAATAATTCCATAAGATCTTTAAAGTCTATCTGAACCACTGGAAAAGGGAAAACAGGGCTTTGGTTTAACGTCCCATACTAAAGGGCAGCAATCTCTCAATACTGCGCTGGAATGACCATCGAGATTGTATGCTCAAGTTGATTATTGGCAATGCCAAATGATGTGTGGATTTGTAAATTAGATTCATTGTATGAACTACCAACAATTTTTTTTTTACGATTTTTATTGAAAACTTTCCCCGAAGTAGTCCAGTTCTTGGCTGGAGCCATGCTGTGACGCTGTAGTGATTATTCACTGAACACAGTCAATGGAATGCTTGTATGATGTTTCTTTCGGTAGATTTTAGTTTACTCGTATCACTTTGCATATGTCAGTTGGAAACCTTTATCATTGCCGATCAAAGGGCATATTTGCATTGGAGTTTGTTCTGTGTGTTTTAAGTAATGCTGCTCTGGAAACCAGCCTGAATAATTTAGCATTCTGCAATAATGTAAGTAGGCCATTTTGAACCTTTGCCACAATAAGAGTTTTTCCCATATATAGTAAACTGACTTAATTCCTTTTGTTACTTTCCTGGGTGGGAAGCACTGCATAAACAATATGGGTTTGTACATTTACAGCTAATAATTTGAGTGTCTTGGCTGAGCTTGTACATTTAGCCAGATTTGTCAGGAAGGAGCAAGTCTCGCAGTGTACTGTCGTCACTTACACTTGGGTTGCTTGTTCGACTGCAAATGCTGATCAAAAAACCACTACAGGCTGTATCTGTATAGTGCAATAAAGTGACAGTTATGCTGCTGTCCTGGGTGGTTAATTTTTAATGTGTTATAGATGAGTTCAGGTTGCTTCTCCAGCATTAGAAACGCTCCGTGGTGCAGTGTTTTTTTTAATGTAGTTGTGCACCAGATTGGAGTTGCATTACGCCCACACAGTGTGAAGCCCACACAGTGTGAGACACCCGGCTGAAGAGGCGAAGTCTCTAACCCAACGACTGCACTGTACCCGTGAGCCAGTCAGAGACCTGACTCACACTTCGAAATTCAAAATCACTTCACGCTGACATGAAAGTGGTTGGCTAATTGCAGTGTTTCCAAGTGCATTGATCCATTACTAGGCACACTAATGTCAGTTGTGGATATGGCAAAATGAATTTCCTTCTTAATATTTTTAGAAAATTGTCACATTTTGGTTATTTTGTACATCACAGTTTTTAGAAAAAACGTTCTATAGGTTAGGAAATACAAAGAAAGATTAATCAAGCTAATCAAAAAAAATGCTAATAGCTTAGTGATTAGATGTATTGCGTGGTGTAGAATGAGTGGTCGATACTTTCAACCTGCTAGGTTTGATCCCTGGTCTGTGCTGACTTGCTCCCTAACCCAGGAGCACCCATCCAGCAAATTTGGAGCATTACAGTTGGTGTCCATGATCCTGGGCTAATCAGCCAGAATAGGAAAGTGTCTACGTATGGACCCCTTGGACAAGTTTCCCTAACCCCACAGTTGTCCAGTCCACCAAAAATTCCACGTAACATTAAAATCATGGAACAGTACAGCTCTGAAAAAGGCCATTCGGCCCATCGAGTCTGCGCCAGCTCTTTCGCAGACCAATCCAGTTAGTCCCACTCCCCAGCCCTTGCCCCATATCCTTGCACTTTTTTTCTCCCTCACGTATTTATCCAATTTCCTTTTTTAAAGGCGACTGTTGAATCAGTATCCACCGTCCTATTAGTCAGTGCATTCCAAATCCTAACCACTTGTTGGGTAAAACGTTTTTCTTCATGTCACCTCTGGTTCTTTTGCCAGTCATCTTCAATCTGTGCCCTCTGGTTATCGACACTTCACTCATTGGAAACCGTTTCTCTTTATTTACTGTATCTAAACCCTTCGTGATTTTTAAATACCTCTCTCAAATCTCCTTAGCTGTTTCTGCTCTGGAACCATTCTAGTAAACCCCATCTGTACCCCCTCCAAAGCCTTCACGTCCTTCCTAAAGTGTGATGCCCAGACACACTACTCCAGCTGAGGCTGAACTAGAATTTTATAAAGCTTTAGCATAACTTTCTGGCTTTTGTATACTATGTCTCTATTTATAAAGCCCAGGATCCCATATCTGTCCTGCTACCTTCAAAGATATGTGCACAAACACCACCAGATCTCTCTCTTCTTGCACCCCCTTTAAAATTGTACCATTTAGAAAAGAAAAAGAAAGATTTGCATTTATATAGCGCTTTTCATGTCCACCGGACATCTCCAAGTACTTTACAACCACTGAAGTACTTTTGGAGTGTAGTCACTGTTGTAATGTGAGAAATGCAGCTGCCAATTTGCACACAGCAAGCTCCCACAAACAGCATTGTGAAAATGACCAGTTAATCTGTTTTTGTTATGTTGCTTGAGGGATAAATATTGGCCAGGGCACTGGGGATAACTCCCCTGCAAGTATTGTCTCTTCTCATTCTTCCCACCAAAATGTATCACCTCATACTCTTCTACATTGAATTTCATCTGCTATGTGTCTGCCCGTTCCACCAGTCCTCTTGACCAAAAAAATATCCAATTGCATTTCAGCAAAGCACATACTCTGAGATATAACCAATATGACTATTTCTAACCCAACCCGCAATATACTTCTGAAATAAAATTGATCACCGAACAAAAATGTGCAAATCAAATTCGCTAAACTACACATAAACATTCTCCCCTCCCTCATGGCATGTGTGCGCCGGTACATACAGGCACATGACCCCATATTCAGATAGTCAGTTGACTCTCCGTGTTGAATCCTGCACAGAAATTTTTGCAAATGTAAACATCTACAAAGCTCAGGGTCCCTCTCAAATCTACAGCACGTAACTACCTACTAAGATGCTAATCAATCAATAGAGGATCAACAGTTCGGAGAGCGAATTCTTTGTAGAGGCAGGGTCTGAGTGATCCGAGATATTTATAAGCCTCTGTTACAGATGATGACATCACTCAGTCTGCTAGTTTAGGTCGTAGTGCAGCTTCCAATTTAAAAAATGTTGCAACTGTTTTGATGCCATTGTTTGAGCTGACTTCAAGAGAAAAAACCGTCATATTTCAAAAGGGGGAGGGAACCAGTCCTCTGTTCTCCGCACCATCTCCATGGAGAGAAGAAACTGTACTAATTGGAGAAATACATGCAGGGAGAGGAGATAATGCTGTAGAATGAGTGGTCCATACTTTCAACCTGCTAGGTTTGGTCCCTGGTCTGTGCACTTGCAGAGAGAATTAAATATCGGGAAAGAAAAATAATGAGGGGAAGAAAATAATGGGAGAAATACTAAGGTACTGTGAAAAGTGACCTTTATGGAGATGTAAATACAGAAAACATAGAAAATAGGTGCAGGAGTAGGCCATTCAGCCCTTCGAGCCTGCACCACCATTCAATAAGATCATGGCTGATCATTCACCTCAGTACCCCTTTCCTGCTTTCTCTCCCTACCCCTTGATCCCGTTAGCCGTGAGGACCATATCTAACTCCCTCTTGAATATATCCAATGAACTGGCATCAACAACTCTCTGCGGTAGGGAATTCCACAGGTTAACAACTCTGAGTGAAGAAGTTTCTCCTCATCTCAGTCCGAAATGGCTTACCCCTTATCCTTAGACTATGTCCCCTGGTCCTGGACTTCCCCAACATCGGGATCATTCTTCCTGCATCTAACCTGTCCAGTCCCGTCAGAATTTTATATGTTTCTATGAGATCCCTTCTCATCCTTCTAAACTCCAGTGAATACAGACCCAGTCGATCCAGTCTCTCCTCCTATGTCAGTCCTGCCATCCCGGGAATCAGTCTGGTGAACCTCCGCTGCACTCCCTCAATAGCAAGAACGTCCTTCCTCAGATTAGGAGACCAAAACTGAACACAATATTCCAGGTGAGGCCTCACTAAGGCTCTGTACAACTGCAGTAAGACCTCCCTGCTCCTATACTCAAATCCCCTAACTATGAAGGCCAACATACCATTTGCCTTCTTCACCGCCTGCTGTACCTGCATGCCAACTTTCAATGACTGATGTACCATGACACCCCAGGTCTCGTTGCACCTCCCCTTTTCCTAATTCAGATAATATTCTGCTTTTCTGTTTTTGCCCCCAAAGTGGATAACCTCACATTTATCCACATTATAACTGCATCTGCCACGCATTTGCCCACTCACCTAACCTGTGCAAGTCACCCTGCAGCCTTTTAGCATCCTCCTCACAGCTCACACCACCACCTAGCTTGGTGTCATCTGCAAACTTGGAGATATTACACTCAATTCCCTCATCCAAATCATTAATGTATATTGTAAATAGCTGGGGTCCCAGCACTGAGCCCTGCGGCACCCCACTAGTCACTGCCTGCCATTCTGAAAAGGACCCGTTTATCCCGACTCTCTGCTTCCTGTCTGCCAGCCAGTTCTCCATCCACGTCAGTATATTACCCCCAATACCATGTGCTTTAACTTTGCACACCAATCTCTTGTGTGGGACCTTGTCAAAAGCCTTTTGAAAGTCCAAATACACCACATCCACTGGTTCTCCCTTGTCCACTCTACTAGTTACATCCTCCAAAAATTCTAGAAGTTTTGTCAAGCATGCTTTCCCTTTCATAAATCCATGCTGACTTGGACCGATCCCGTCACTGCTTTCCAAATGTGCTGCTATTTCATCTTTAATAATTGATTCCAACATTTTCCCCACTACTGATGTCAGGCTAACCAGTCTATAATTACCGGTTTTCTCTCTCCCTCCTTTCTTAAAAAGTGGTGTTACATTAGCTACCCTCCAGTCCATAGGAACCGATCCAGAGTCGATAGATTGTTGGATAATGATCACCAATGCATCCACTATTTCTAGGGCTACTTCCTTAAGTACTCTGGGATGCAGACAATCAGGCCCCTGGGATTTATCGGCCTTCAACCCCATTAATTTCCCTAACACAATTTCCTGCCTAATAAGGATTTCCTTCAGTTCCTCCTTCCCACAAGTCCCTCGGTCCCCTAGTTTTTCAGGAAGATTATTCGTGTCTTTGTTCGTGAAGGCAGAACCAAAGTATTTGATTAACTGGTCTGCCATTTTTTTGTTCCCCATTATAAATTCTTCCCCGTTATAAATTCACCTGGATCTGACTGCAAGGGATCTACGTTTGTTTTCGCTAATCTTTTTCTCTTCACATATCTATAGAAGCTTTTGCGTTCAGTTTTTATGTTGCCAGCAAGCTTCCTCTCATACTCTATTTCCCCCCCCCCTAATTAAACCCTTTCTCCTCCTCTGCTGTATTACAAAATTCTCCCAGTCCTCGGGTTTGCTGCTTTTTCTGGCCAATTTATATGCCTCTTCCTTGGATTTAACACTATCCTTAATTTCCCTTGTTAGCCACGGTTGAGCCACCTTCTCAATTTTTTATTTTTTACTCCAGACAGGGATGTACAATTGTTGAAGTTCATCCATGTGATTTTTAAATGTTTGCCATTGCCTATCCACCGTCAACCCTTAAAGTATCACTCGCCAGTCTATTCTAGCCAATTCACGTCTCATACTATCGAAGTTACCTTTCCTTAAGTTCAGAACCCTAGTCTCTGAATTAACTGTGTCACTCTCCATCTTAATAAAGAATTCTACCATATTATGGTCACTCTTCCCCAAGGGGCCTCGCACAACAAGATTGTTAATTAGTCCTTTCTTATTACACATCACCCAGTCCAGGATGGCCAGCCCTCTCGTTGGTTCCACGACATATTGGTCGAGGAAGCCATCCCTAATACACTCCAGGAAATCCTCCTCCACCGCATTACTACAAGTTTGACTAGCCCAATCAATATGTAGATTAAAGTCGCCCATGATAACTGCTGTACCTTTATTGCACACATCCCTAATTTCTTGTTTGATGCTCCCCAACCTCACTACTACTGTTTGGTGGTTTGTACACAAATCCCACTAGCGTTTTCTGTCCTTTGATATTCCATAGCTCCACCCATACCGATTCCACATCATCCAAGCTAATGTCCTTCCTTACTATTGTATTAATTTCCTCTTTAACCAGCAAAGCCACCCTACCTCCTTTTCCTTTCTGTCTGTCCTTCCTAAATGTTGACTACCCTTGGATGTTGAGTTCCCAGTCTTGGGCACCCTGGAGCCATGTCTCCATGATGTCAATTACATCATATCCGTTAACTGCTATCGGTGCAGTTAATTCATCCACCTTATTCCGAATACTCCTCACATTGGGGCACAGAGTTCTCAGGCTTGCCTTATTAACACCCTTTGCCCCTTTAGAATTTTGCTGTAATGTGGCCCTTTTTGCAAGTAAACGCAAGTAAAACTAAATGAATATTGAGAAATAAGAGTTCAACAGGGAAAGGGGTAGGTGGAAATACTTACAGAATTGTTGGTAGCAGTATCCACAGCTAGAGGGGTGTGTGAATTTGAGAATTTTTGTTTTTGTGATATCTGGCCTGAAAAAGTTTAAAAATAGTGGGCTCAGGCCCATTGGAATGGGAGAACTATTAATCTAATGAGCAACAGCCCTGATAAACAAGAGCCTGTCTTCGATAAATTAACTCCTGACTTCAGCAGCAGCAGGCAATCTGAGGAATGTGTGTGTGTGTGGGGGGAAGCAGTGACATGCTGTTTTGGGGGAGATGGAGGGAGCAAGATGAGAGAGAGAGATTCTCTTAGGGGCCTACTTTCAGGGGGAGGGGAGGGGGTGGGGAGAGGATGGGGAAGAGGGCAGAGAGTTCAAAAGAAAGACAGCCAAATTGAACAAGAGTCCCTTTAAACGGAGGCGAGGAAAGTTGAGGAAGAAATACTCTGGAAATAGTATATTATCAAATCAGTAGAATTTAAGATTGAGACTATCCTACTCAAGGCGCAATATACTGCATACTGCATGCACTTTTATGTGTATGTATGCACTTGTGCTTTTGAAGGGACAGTATTAACTCGAGAGAGAGAGAGACTGGGATTTTTTTTATTTTGAAGTGCAACACAACTTGAGTATCACTTTCGTGTTTAAACCATCCCTAGGCAATTTAGTGTGGTACCTCAACGAGGTACACTGTCCTAGGATAAACTAACCAATGGATCCCCAAGGGTAATCCGAAACTCGTGGAGTTTTCTTTCACTCTTTTTGTCTTGACGTGTGGAAATCCAGAGCCTTGTTTAGTCTCTGAAGCAAAATACTGAGGAATCTGCATTTGCAAACTTTGTTGGCCTGATAATTAGTGTGCTTGCTCTCCCCATTAGTACATACCCTACTTGCCTAAAGTGACCATATGTACAGGTAGCAGGCTTCGAGACCTGAAATGCATGCAGGGATGCTATTGGTAAAATTCCCACTGCTTGTCTAGCTAAATCCAGCTTGCCAGTTTGTGCATTGGTTCTAAAGATTATTTGGTGCCAAATTGGGAGAATGCCAGTCCCCGGTGCCTATTTTATCCATGTTTTAGGTGCTCGGTAAATCAAATGTAGACTGCCCAATTATCACTGTTGATGAAATGCAGTCTTGTAAATGACACCATATTGTGGAATCTAAAGCAAAGGGAAATTTTCTAGATGAGAGACTCGAACATGAGTGGGCAGAATAGCTCATCAGGATGAGAGTTGCAAACAGGTCTGTGACTGACTGAGAAAATGTCAGTGATTTGACAGCAAAAAGAGTGAGCAATGAAGTTGAAACCTGATGGTGAATCATGAGAGGCTGGTAAAGGTAATCTTGAAGAGTTTAGTAGGTGATTGAGAATGAGACAGGCTGAAAGAGAAATCCAAGGAACTGAAGACACAAGTTTGGAAAAGAACAGCTGTGGATTGACATCTGTCAATCCAGGTGAGGTAATTTTATCGGCAGAATTTTGGCATAACAAAGAAACAATTGCTCGTGTAGGAATTTTTACTGATTTTGTCTGTTCAAAAGGCTCAACTTTATACCCATCAAAAAGCTGAGTGAGGTATGGAATGGTTTAATTATTTGTCTCAAAATAGATTAATCAAAGCAGAGAAGCTCAGTGGATAATGATGAAAAGTATTTTATACTGTTTCCAATATCCACTCAAATTAATCGTATTTGAAATGGTTTGCAGTAGCTACTTTGTATTTTCGTATTGAAATGTACTTCTGGATTTTGTTTTGACTTGGCAACCAAGCTGCAGAACTACCGTACACTGCCAAGTTTCCCCCACATTCTGGCAACTCATCTTCCTGTTCCTGAAAAAGGATGTCTCGCCTTTTCTCCTGTTCCTTGCCCATCTTGGACCAATCTTTTGTGGCAAAGAGGTCAATGCAATTTGCCAGGTCACCATGGATAAACATTTGGGAAGTTATAATGAGCATATGACAGCAGCCTACTGAAGACTCAGCACCAGAATGTTCTTTATTTCTCCACTTCCCATTGCAGGAAGGCAGCTGGCCTTTGCTTAAGTCTCATCTGAGGAGCAGCATTGATCAGAGCATTAAATCCTCACCCCACCACGCCATCTCAAGCCCTCTCTTTCTCCTTTATCTCATACTTTATTGAAGCAACTTTAGTAACAAATATTTCTGCAGCCCATAAAACATCCATGACTGAAAGTACACCAGGATTTAATGAGAGAAAAGATGGCGATGGAGCAAAGAGGTTGTTCCATATGGCATTGAATACTGAAGCACGAACACAGGGCGCCATGAGGAAGATCTATTCCTTCTGATTAATTGCTGATCTCTGTTTTTCTGCTGTTTGATATGAAGCAAAGAGGTACAGAAGGCAAATAGTATGTTGGCCTTTATTGCAAGGGGGATGGAGTATAAGAGTAAGTGTGGGGGCTATATTGGCAAAAGGGTGAGTAATGGGTGCAGTAATAATATTGGCCCATTTCAAATTCCGGATATAGTACATAATTTTGGTCCTAATTGCTGATTACTGTAACTTTAACTTTCCTGGAGATGCTAAACAGACACCTGCAGGTTTAGCACTCAAGTGCTGATGAGACTCAATTTTCGTGGAGCAGTAAATGTGGCTTCCTCGTACCCCTTCTGATGATGTGGAGTGCTCTGGCTAGCACACAGCTGCACCTTGCAGCAGGGCTCGGGGACTGAGGGAGAGAGCGCACAGGTTCTCAGATGCGGCACAGTCCAGAGGAGGAGGAGGAGGAGGAGGAGTTGATGTAATCGTTCAGTCATCATATTGAATGGCGGAGCAGGCTCAAGGGGCTGTGAGGCCTACTCTTGTTTCTATTTCTTATGTTTTCAAAGATACCAGGTACTTGTCAATAAGAGGATGGGCAGTTTAATGTTGGCTGTCCCCTGGTGATTAGTTTGGAGCGTCAGCAGAAGAAGCCTGGAAGCAGCGTATATATCCAGCCTCTTTTCTGCACATGATGCGGGGCATGGAAAGAGAAAGGAGGGATTATAAGGGTAAATTTTTTTTTTTTGGTGAAGGATGAGTAACAGGAATCTGAAACAATTTTTTATTTTCAAATTATAGAATCATTTCAATTTTTAAAATGTTTTGTATACATTCTTTTATAAAAAAAAAGAAATCCGAGATTAGGGAACATTTGAAGTTTTAAATCCAATTGGTAACTTCATAAAGCTGTATCCGGAAGCTATCACAAATCTGCACAGTGAGATTAACTTCTGTATATTCTTTTGATTACAATAAGGCAATTTGGTACTTGCTGAATTTGAACCTGTACCGAGATGACCAACAGTGCGTCTTCTCTCATCATTCCGTCACCAAAAGCGTACTCCTTGTTAACTTTAATTGCTGCAGATGCCAAGGGCTGGAACACATCGCACATTTTAATTTACAATTTAGTTTTGACTCTATAGAGACAATAGGTAAAGGATTCTTTGTAGGATCCTTCATTGCCTACACTCTAATCTGTGGTGGAAATAACCAAGTCCTTGGCTCAACTTTGAGTAACGCGTATTTTAGTAACTCTGCAAGTATGTACAAATTTTTTTTGGTGCAATTTTAATTGGAATCCTAACCGCAATGAAGAATGAATTGGTCAGAACGCCCGAAAACATTTAAAGGCGAGGTCAGGGAAAAGATTTTAAGCAGGAGCTTAATTGTGAGGAATGTATGGAGCAATGTGGAATGCAGTAACCCAGCAGTTAACTATAATCTTGTAAAAGTATATGAAATGTAACAGTGAATCTATGAAGCTAAGAAATGGAGTCTGCCAATGAACCAAGAAAGGCGATTACAGATGGCTCAGTGTCGACACCAAGTCTGCCCACGCCCTGCAGAGGAAGACTGAACTATCTTGATGTGATAGTTATACTGCTATCAAAACAAAGACCTTGTATTTTCTTTATCCATCATGGACTTAAAATAGTCTACGCTTGCTACCTGTTAAACTACCATATAAACTTAAGTTTGCTAAGCACTTGCTGCAACAGGGAAATTCCCCTGCTGTGATACTATCTTAGGTTGAATCCAGCTAATGTTCTACTGAAAGTTTTATGTGCAGTTGAATCCAGCAAAAACAGTAATACAGAGTTGAGTGTAGCTCACCAGCACTTGGAGTGGAGCACAGCAGGGGGCAATTTTGACAGGAAAGGACGGGTGGGTTGGGGTGGGGGGGGGGGGGCTGGTGGGGGAGTGAAAGTTGGCAAAATTTAAAAACTGACCCCAACTCGCCCACCTTCCCCTTTTTACTCAGGCGGGATATGAGGTGGGGGGGCGGGGAGGGGAGGAGGAGGCAGCCAACCTGCATCCAAGAGGAGGGTTGGCATTTTAAATATTATGAGGCCTGAAGCCTCTGCTTTAACCCGGGCTCGGGATTCCTGGTAGCTGCAGCATGGTGAGCATAGCCTCTGGGAGCAATCCTGGTGGGCCAGGAGGAGCAGAAGAAGTGCTTCCTCCTGGACCTCAAGCTCCCCCACCAGCCGCCTGCCCCTTCCTGAGGTTGGGGATCAGACAACCCCCACCCCGGATAGATCTTACAACCCCACCCAGGGGTCGGGATTAGGTGTCGTCCCCCCCCCCCCCCATCAACGATGTCTCTCCGCAAGATCCTGCAAATCTCCTGGGAGGATAGATGCACCAGCGTCAGTGTTCTCGATCGGCCAGCATCGAAGCACTGACCACACTCGACCAGCTCCGTTGGGCGGGCCACATTGTTCGCATGCCCGACACGAGACTCCCAAAGCAAGTGCTCGACTCGGAACTCCTACACGGCAAGCGAGCCCCAGGTGGGCAGAGGAAATGTTTCAAGGACACCATCAAAGCTTCCTTGATAAAGTGCAACATTCGCACTGACACCTGGGCGTCCTTGGCCGAAGACCGCCCGAAGTGCATCCGGGAGGGCGCTGAGCTCCTCGAGTCTCGTCACCGAGAGCATGCAGAAAATAAGCGGAAGGAGCGTGCGGCAAACCAAACTCCCCACCCACCCTTCCCTTCAACCGCTGTCTGTCCCACCTGTGACAGAGACTGTAATTCCCAGATTGGACTGTTCAGTCACCTGAGGACTCATGGTTAGAGTGGAAGCAAGTCTTCCTCGATTTCAAGTGCTGCCTATGACCCCCCCCCCCCCCCCCCCATGAGGATCGTGACACAGCCCTGGGGTCGGGCATTGCCCCTCCCATCATGTCTGACGGTCACATTCTGAGTGTGCAATATAAGTTAATATCCTGTATGTATGATACAATTTACAGATATCTGGAACGTTCCAAAGGAATAAGAATGGCAAGATTTTTTTGTGGGGATTGACAGCAGAACTGGCAATTGAGAGTATGCCAGGACTTCCTCTTAAGTCCGACTTGATCTGGTTTTGAAGTCCGGCAATGCTGTCAGCCCTGTGGCGAGAGGGATATTTTAGGTTCAAGGATCTCTTAATTGTGCTGTTATCCTAATGTTGTCCATGCCTGTTCTGACTATTTATAGGAAGGCCTAATGTTTGCAGGGTAGTTCGGAGAGAACATGTGAAAAGGGCACTGCTTATTGAAGTTTTTAAAATCCATGTTCTTTTCCCATCCCAGCTCAAGCATGGTTTGTGCTGGGTAAGGTTGAGGGATATCTATGCTGAACAATCAAGAGTTTTCTGTTTAGGGCACCTGGTGCCAAATCAGTCACGCCTAAGTCCGGTGTAGCATTACCAGATGCAGACTAACGTTGCTTTTATTCTGCCAGAAAAAGGCACCTTAACGTCAACTTCCAAAGAGCATCCTGTATTGCATCAGTGGGACATTTTTTTCTTCTTCCTCTTTAATTTCCTACACCAGCATGTGTCTTCTCTCAGACTGCCAATTTGTGCTAAATATGGGCAATTTTGTGCTGAGGAAGTAAGTTGAGACTAGACAAACTCATTTCACAGAAGATCCTTGCAGTTGGCAGGGATGAGACTTTTAAACCATCATTCTGGGAGGAAACCCAGGCCCCAAAGATGTAAAGACTGCCAATCCAGTGAGCTACACAGTGTCCCTACAATAAAGATCTCTAACTCTTGCATGGATAAACAAGCCAATTGCAGTAGAAGTGCTTGTATTGCAAGGCAGTTTCTGACTCCATGCATTAACACTTTCTCCAAATACTAGATAGATGGGCTTTCTTGTGTGCAGCCTGGAGAGGCCTGATCAATCAACCCGTGAATAAAAAACAGTTGAATTTATATTTTAAAATTATACAGTTCTGGTCTTATAAAAAGGATATAGAGGCACTGTAGAAGGTGCAAACACAATTCACAAGTATGATACTAGTACTAAGAGGATCATCATCATAGGCAGTCCCTCGGGACAGAGGAAGACTTGCTTCCACTCTTAACATGAGTCCTTAGGTGGCTGAACAGTCCAATACGAGAATCACAGTCCCTGTCACAGGTGGGACAGATAGTCGTTGAGGGAAAGGGCGGGCAGGGAGCCTGGTTCGCCGCATGCTCCTTCTGCCTGCGCTTGATTTCTGCATGCTCTCGGCGACGATACTCGAGGAGCTCAGCGCCCTCCCGAATGCACTTCCTCCACTTAGAACGGCCTATGGCCAAGGACTCCCAGGTGTCAGTGGGGATGTCGCACTTTATCAGGGAGGCTTTGAGGGTGTCCTTGTAGCGTTTCCTCTGCCCGCCTTTGGCTCATTTGGCGTGGACGAGTTCTGAGTAGATATACCTATCAGGGAAGGCTGAACAGGCTGAGGCTGAGGGGTGACCCGATAGAGATCTTCAAAATTATGAATGGGTTTGATAGGGTAGGTGTAGAAAAGATGTTTCCACTTATGATGGAGACCAAAACTAGGGGCCATAAATATAAGATAGTCTCCCATAAATCTAATAGCGAATTCAAGAGAAACATCTTTACCCAAAGACTGGTGACAATGTGGAACTCACAACCACATGGAGCAGTTGAGGCATATAGCATAGCAGTTAAGGGGAAGCTGGATAAACACATGCGGGAGAAAGGAATAAAAGGTTCTGCTGATGGGGTTATGTGAAGAAGGATGGGAGGAGGTTCATTTGGAGCATAAACACCTGCACAGACCAGTTTGGCCGAATGGCCTATTTCTGCGCTGTACATTCTGCGTAATGTCGCAAGTAAAACCATCTTGTTTCCCTTTACTCCTCCCTATTTATTTTGTTTTCCTTCTGAAACTTTAGTGCTTTGGTATTAAAAATATCATGGTGTTACACTGTCCTGTTTAATTTATCAATTATATTTATAGAACTAGAAATAATTGTCTTTCTGTATTTTTGCATGAAAATGAATGTAGTTATAATGGTCTCAAAATTGCCCAGGAGTTGCTCCGGTTTTTTTTTGAGCAACTTGATTTTTCTAGAGTATCTTAAAAATCCCCATTTTGCACATTCAATTTGCGCCAGTGTAAGCGAGTTAGTTTGGATTTTTTTAGATTTGTTTTTTTCAAAAGGGGGCATTACCAGGGCATTTAGGCCACTTTGGACAGCTAATAGTTACTCCAAGCTAACTTAGGCCAGCGTATGTGGCCACTTGCGGAGAGTTAAGAAATCAGCGTAGGTAGGTACATCGGAGGCCAGCAGAACTTAATGACTTGACTAAAGAATGTGAATAGGATCAAACAGCTATACAGGACATCATATGACAAACTTCGCAAAATTAATTTACTATACAACAGAAGCATTCATGGAAGCTTAAACTACAAAAATAAAAGAAGTAAAGAGACAAAACATATTTACATAATTGTTTCAAAATATCCAAATAAAAAATAGAAGTACCTCCTGCTCGTAATTCTTATGTTCTCCCAGCTGCCTAAGCTCACCCATCATCATAGAAATATTTTATACCATATAGCCAGGAAATTTACTGTTTGTTTTATACTTCTAAATACTTTGACAATTCAAGCAAAATTATTCCACCAAATCTAATGTTCAAGAATTGATTATGATATATTTGGAAGTATTTTCTATTAACTTGGTTCGGAAAGTATTTTCATCATCAGGGTTAAGGAAAGTCTTGAGTAAGCTCATTAAAATTACTGGCTACACAGTTATTACTCCTGCCGCCCCGGCTTGAGACCTGCACCAACCTGCTTGTTGTGGCCTTCTAGCCCGGGAAGGTAGCGGGTCGGTCTGTGTGGGAGGCCGCTCGGCCTGGGATAGGAGCGGGGCGCATCGGGTCCCACGCTGCAGCACACACACACAAGCTGGGGGCAGGAGCTACTGCGCATGCGCGCATACTCCAACGCGCATGTGGAGAGCTGCCGGCACTGCTTCTGGCACAGGACCCTCACTCCACCCCCCAATCGACTGGCCACGCTGCGCCAAGCCCCGGGAGAGGCAACACAGCAGCCAGAATCGGGGGAGATTTTTTCACCGCCGTTTTCAGCCCACAAAGTCGGCGCATCTCTGGTGAGTGCACCGAAAAAAGGGGTGGGCCAAATTTGAGCTCTATGTACTTGTTTGTACTCTGGTAGTACAGAATTATCAATATTGGAACTACAGTTTACAACACTTGAGAATCACAGTTTATAAACAAAGTTGCATGTATGGTATATCTGGCCTGAGTTTTTGGTAGGTGATGGGTATTAGTGCAGCTATCAAACATTGCTCTCTGACTCCAGATAAAGTCACCTGATCCAGGTATGGAATTTCCCAAATACTTCCGTTTGATCAAAATCCTGACTTACAGCAAAAGTCTAACCAGTATTTTTATAAATCTTATTATTCACTTTGTTTTAGTCAGCCCTATGTTAAATTTCACCTGAAGATTGCAACTCTTTTTATAAGACATCTATTTAGTGTTGATCATATTACTTGATTTAATATATTGTATAATTTTTGGTTATTTTATTGACTTCATTTATAGAAATCATTATCCAAGGATAGGATTATTTTACCAGACTAGTTGAGTTTTAACAGGATGCACTTGTGTGGTTGGATTGTTGCCCTCATGTAAAGCGCAATACATCAAAGACCCGCTGAAAGAAGCCCTCAACTTCTGTTCTGCTTTGCAAAATTGGCAGTTCCTGAGGCGCTGCTCAATGGGGAGACCTTAATGGAGACTCCCAAAGCAAGCACTCTACTCAGAACTCCTTCACGGCAAACGAGCCAAAGGTGGGCAGAGGAAACGTGACAGGGACACCCTCAAACCCTCCCTGGAAAAGTGCAACATCCCCATTGACACCTAGGAGTCTCTGGCCAAAGATCGCCCTAAATGGAGGAAGTGCATCGTGGAGGGCGCTGAGCACCTTGAGTCTCATCACCGAGAGCATGCAGAAATCAAGCGCAGGCAGCGGAAAGAGCGTGCGGCAAACCTGTCCCACCCACTCCTTCCCTCAATGACTATCTGTCCCACCTGTGACAGAGACTGTGGCTCTCGTATTGGACTGTTCAACCACCTAAAGACTCATTTTTAGAATGGAAGCAAGTCTTCCTCGATTCCGAGGGACTGCCTATGATGATGATGATAAATAAGATAGCATTTGCCTGCCCACTGGAGGAGACTTGTTTACTTTCCTAGGCCAACAGTTATTGCTGACTCCTGATTATTGAACATGCATTCCCAGTGTACACATGGCACAATGAAAAGAGTACATACTTGTGGCCAGAATTGCCAGGCAAAAGGCATTTCGAAAAGGATTTCTTTGGAGGATAGGGTGGTAGGCCCAGCTTAGTTCAGTTCTTAAATTCTAGAACAGCATGCCCCAAAAGCTCTTATTCACTGGTACCATTACTGTTCGTTGCAGCAGATGGCGTGTGTATAATACTGTGTGTATATTTATGTTTTTCTCTCTTAGCAATGAAATGATAAATTAGCACCATGTGTTGTCATTGTATTCTCCTTTGTACACCCATCATTACAGCACTTCCCACGCAAGTGAATACTTATGTGAGAATTTCAGCTCGGAACTGTATACGACAAAGTAATGAGAGAATAATTCCAGTTTTGTTAAACCCTCCAACTATGGGGGAGACACTTCAGATATATGCACAAAATTTTACTCCAGATTTTAACGGGTTCATTTTATCTTTTGTTTTCTAGGAGGGCTTTGACCAATGTGGTCCTATAACATCACTGATCTCTGCTAACTGCAGAACAGGCTGACAATACAACAAGCTCAACATCAGGCCATTGGGGCAATTTTAGAGGTATGAGGGATATATTTTCACTCGGGTCATTTAGCTTCCAGAGCCATGTTAATCCACTGTATTGCTCATGAGCCACAGGAAGTTGAGTGATTGCATTCTCCATACAGCATGGAGTGAGAAGCAGACAGCCATATCCTGGAGAGTGAAGTGCCTTTGTATGTATTGGTAGTTGCTTGAATGGTATTTTGTGTCTTGTTCAAAATAATGTGCGATACCATATTGTTTACGTTCATTTATTCAAGTTTTCAAATATTTATAATAGGATAGTTCAATGACCCCTTAAAAAGCTTCTGCCCAAGAATATCACTTCCCCTGCCATTTAAGAGTCACAGGAGAAGCTACTCACAGCATTTCTGATTGAAAAACCCACTACTGTTGCTGCTCATGTCCAATCTTCTGTTTCGGATTTGTAAGTTAGGTGCTAACTATAGTGAACAAAAGAAAGCTAAATGTGTTTGATTCTCTCTCCTTTTTATATATGTAAATGAAGTACTGCCACAGTTTATCTTCATTTTAGGATCAGCACTGCTGCTTTGGTATGGTGTGCTTAAACTATTCTCATTGATTGGAGGTTTTTCTGCCGTGAACTGGTGCAAGAACAGCCATTCCATCATAACTTCCTCCATTGTAGTCTGACATGTAGCAGAAACTGTATTTATCATTTGATGGTGGGTAGGAATAACATTTAGTGAGTAAACAGCCTGCATATTATTTCAGCATTAAATATTTTCTGAATGCCAGTATAATTTTTCCTTACACTTTTGAGCGTTTATTAGGATGTGGAAAATATTAAAGGGTACGACTAGTGCAAATGGACATCAAAGTGACTTGTGCTTTGCATATCCATTTATAGGGCTGATGTTTTATGGTATGAACATCTCCCCTTGACCCACCCACCCTTTCCCTCAACGACTATCTGTCCCACTTGTGACAGGGACTGTGGTTCTCATATTGGACTGTTCAGCCACCTAAAGACTCATTTTTAGAATGGAAGCAAGTCTTCCTCGATTCAGAGGGACTGTCTATGATGTAGTGATTGATTTATAGAGCCGATCTAGGTTTTGCATCTCCATATCAGGTGCCTTTTGTTAATGGCTTAGTAGCAGAATTGTCTATACCCGTGCTGGCAAAGTGGCCTTTTTGGTTGGATCTGTGTTTCTCAATTTTACCAATTTTACCAAAAATACTATGTTTATCTTCTTTTGGTTCAAATCAAACTACCAAAGAATAAATCAAGTACTAGGAGAAAACAGTTCTTATTTCCAAACTTTGGCCCCAACCTCACCTGCTTGGTTGCTGCCTTCTGTCATAATCTATCTCCCCTGCTCCCATTCCTCGTCCCTGTAACCTCTGATACATTTCCAGATCACTGTTTTTTCATGAAGCTCTACCGTACTCCTGTCAATGCTACTCTATCATGGATCTTGAACTTGGTTTGCCATTTTTCAGATCTTATGTTCTAACAGGCCTCAGAAACTGACCTCCACATTAAGTATAAAACCTGAACAAGCTGGAGGAAAATTTTCCCAGCCTTCTCCTCTGCTCAAACTAGTCTTTATGTTTCGTGAGGTGAATTTGTGGTAATGGTTCAACATCATTACATAGTTCTACCAAATTGCAGTTACTTGCATGATACTGTGCAATGGCAGTAAGCTGAACGAGAAGACTTGATTTTGTACTTGAAACTGTTATCCTCTAGTCTCTCTGACCACAGAATACTATAAAACTGAGTAACGTTTCCAGTTCTGAGTCAGCAACTGGATGCGGGTTACTGTAAGCATATGTTGCGATTGCTTTGTATTTTTAACAAAATCGAAGTCAGCTGTAATTCCAAATAACAGCAAGACGAATCTCTCTTACAGGAATGTATGTGTTCCACAAATAAAGGCCGCTTGAATAAAAGGCCCCACTGCGCTACTACAAATTGAGAGAGGGCCTTAAATACTGAGAGGAATGGATAATGTAGATACAAACAGGTTATTAACCTTTGGTAGTAAATACAGAGCTAAACAACATTAACAAAGCTAAAGCAAGATTTGAAAAAACCCAAAGCTGAGTGCGGTTTATATGAATAGACCCAGCAATAGTAGTTAATATTGTGCTGATTGGGAAGCGAAGGATTAGGAGTACATGTACAGATAGAGATGGTACATGATGTTCCTGAGCTGCTGTGACCATGGAATTGTCCCGCCAAGAATTTATAACGTAGAACATCTGATTAGAAAGGTAGTTTAACTTGATGGTCCTCTTGGAAAAAAAAAATTACAGGAAGGGGGAAGAGAAAGTAGCTTTGCAGACTCTTTCTTCAGGAGATGAACGAGATTGAGAAGGGTACATGGTGGAGCATACTGTTTGTGATCTGTGGAAGGAGCAGGCTTGATGGAATGAACCAAACTTTTCACAGTCTATGCTTTGTTCATGGGGATAGATATGTTTGTGCATTCTGGATTAGAACCAAGTAAATTAGTCAGTGCCTAAAACTTCTGCAGAAGTGATTGACGATCAAAGTGTGCATTTATACTGCAACTTGAGCATTGCTGCAAAGCAGTCTGGCTCTGGATTTGGTTCTCATTGTGACCCACAGGAAGATGCAGTTGTGTACCACTTGAACTGGGTGTGTAATTCCAGTCTAGTGTCAAATCTGGTTTATAAAATATTAAGTGGCTCATTGGCTAAGATCATGCGTAACTGACCTGACAGGGGAGTAGCCACCATGACCTCCGGGTGGTTCTCCCTGGATCAGGAAGGTATATGTTTGCTTTTTTGGAAACAGGAGGTGGGTGGGGTGGCTTGACCCATCCACCTCCACGGAGGTGTGTGGGGGACCTGACCCATCCACCTCCATGGCACGAACCTGGTATTGCAGTACTTCCAGGAACGGTGCAGTGGCTCTAGGCCTTTTGGCTAAGAGCATTGGCGCAGAGTGATCCTTGGCGTGTGCAAGGTGACCTCTGGCGTTTGTGATTTGACAAAGAATTGGAACGATTGGCTACGAATTTCAAAAAAAAAAAAATAGGCCAGTTAGAAACATTTAAAACTTTTATTTAATAGTATTGGGATTTTGGATAGTGTAGCCCATACTCTCGTTTTATGTTTACATGCAGGAGCATAAGTATGCAGACTGATCTCTCTTGGATTTGACCATCCCAGTTGCCTTATAAATAAGGTACTACGGCTACAAATTGATACTGTAGTGACTGATCCGAGATCAATAGCTGTAATAAAACGGCCCTGAGCGAAACCCAATTCATAATGCTAACCTCCGAGAACATGTCCCTTCCCTCTTGAAATCAAGCAGCAACTAACCAGCTTTCTAATGAGATTCGTGACAGTCCAGGACTGTGATGCAATACTCAGAAGAGCGGGCTAATGTTTGTTGGAAAACTGACTGGATAATATGAAGCAGCCTAGATTGGAATGTAGGAATTTTTGAGTAGAGCCATATGTTTTTTCTCTCGATGTATCAGATTTTTTGCAAGTTTAACGAATGTTAGTGAATTCAGTTGGGTGAAGAGAAAAAAATCCCCTGTGGGTGTTTTATCTTCTATCCAACTGTCACTATTACATTAAGGCAGTGTTCTACATTACTGCAAGAGATTTTGACACACAACATCACATGAAATCTGACTCTTTGGGAGGGAGGTAAATTGCACCATTTGTTTTGTCTCCAGTCCTGGGATAATACTGAAATGTACTGCTTATTATACAGGCTTCCATTTTACTATCTTAAGATGCCTTGCACTACATTTTGAGATGGCATTTAAAAAAAAATACAACTATGGCATTGTCCATGGCGCGAAAGGGTTTGCATCACCACAGTGGAGGGGAAGGGCGCAAGAGCACTTGGATAAGCTGGGGTACTGGAGAATTTGGGGGAGATAGGTTGTAGAAGTGGAGGCTATACAGTGTGGGAGGAAGGGGTTTGTTGAGGTAGTTAGAAGTTTATGGGAGCACCGAGAAGAGTTGAGGTGCGGGATTCTTTATTTTTCAGGATTTTAAAAAAATTACATTTTCTTCCAAACTCTGCAATTCAATTCGAGAGCAGTGGTCATCTTGTAATATGTAAGGGAGGAATGTAGGAGACATGGCTTCAACAGATGTAGTACTGTATCATTCATTTTCTCTGAACTCTTGCTTTTGAATTACATTTTATGAATACGTTCACATTAGATAAGCAAGAGGATGCAACATGAAAACATTTCACCCTTGCATTGTCTGTGTTCATTGAGTTTTGACCTGTCAAATTTTGCTGCGCATCCAATCAGTTGACTGCTGTTGTTATTTTAAATTCAGCTAGGTGCAGAAAGGGGAAAGTCCAGGTCTGGAAGAGGAAGGTGAAGCGAGTGGAAACTCATGCTGGGTGTGGGATGCAGTGGCAGACTTTGAACCCGGGAGTGGAAGGAACGGGGAGCAAAGTACAAAAGTGCATTGCCTGAGTTTTGTTATCTGCTTTGCAGGCAATCGGCATTATTCCAGTAATGCTATTGTTTGTTTATTTGGGATTTTTTTGGTTCATAGATATTTTCCATGTGTGAGAGGTATTTTGGAAGTGTGTGTGACTGACAAAAATATCTTTCAAAACTTTAGAGAGCAGGCATTGGGGCTCTATACTATCATATAATTCTATTACAAACTACTCGGAACTAAAACAAATAGAATTCAATTTTTATACAGGCAGTATTTTCAAAGACTAATTGTACACTGGTAAAAGTGAAAAATTCATTCTGCTTTATTCAGATTGTGCCAATTATTTTGCTTTGTATATTAGATCACCATTTATTGGGAGGATTTTTTAAAGTAATAGTAGTCACTCACATATTTAAAATGCTTGCTGCTCGAGATATAGTTGGTCAAAGGAACAAACACATTGGCCACAGCCAGACAGCTATATTTCGCATAACTGTACTGAGAGAGCGATAACCATTAAACAAGAAGGAACTCACTAATTATAATAATTTTCCAAACATGTTCCAGTGGATGCATATGCTGAAGTCAAGGGTTATATTTCTTTTTGTATTACATATGCTTCTCATGGGCATCATTATTCCAGAATGGAATATTTGCTCTTGACCATACATCTCATTTTGTGTTAATATTTTACCTCATGTTGTTTGTATCCAATCCCTCAGAATGAGAAAAGAAAACTTTGGCCACATAATTGTTACTGACGGTAATGTTGTAAACCTATTGAAAGTAACAGACCATTGCACATTTTCTATGCATAATGTACATATTCAGTGATTGCAGACTTATTCTAGTCCTGAGTTCACAAGAGTGCAGGCAAGAGAGCAGCTAATCCGAAGCATTACTGACTCTGAGGAGAAAAGTGATTTAAAAAAAAACTCAATTAAATATCTGTTTAAAAGTGGATGTTTGTATTGCATCCAGTGAACACTATCGAACATCTTCTTTGTTCCATGTTCCAACCTGCTGCCAGTTTCCAGTCATCCTAAACCAGTCCATGTGCACATATCATCATGTGTGTGTGTCTCGAAAAAGAATTTTAAAAAGTTTGATCAAGCACCTAGCTGTAACTATGTAATGGCCGAGAGGGCAATGCTTCTCCAGAAATGTCCCAGGTTTGAGTCCTGCTCCACTCTGAGTTCGTTGATTCAGCTGAAGCAGTAGTTGAGAAGCTAAATTTGGTTTTGGCCCCCAGGCCAGGGGGAGGAGATTTGGACAGGATTCCTGTTCCTGCTCACTATCTATTGACTGTTGTGGTCTACATGTGTCTGGATTTTGGGTCTGTTCCAGATTGGGCTCAACTGTCTAAAGCTGTCTGGACTTGTACATGAAGAATGGCATTAGATTAAAATACCATTTTATTGCTATAATGCCTGCTGCAGATGGAGCAATAAAAATACAATATTGGATAAAGTAGCCATATATCTTCCCCTCCCCTCCCCTCTCAGCATTTCGAAGGGACCGCTCCCTCCGCGACACCCTGGTCAATTCCGCAGTCACCCCCAGCAGCCCCTCCCCTTCCCACAGCACCTTCCCGTGCAAGCACAGGAGATGCAACACCTGCCCCTTAACCATCTCCCTTCCCACTATCCAGGACCCCAAATACTCCTTCCAAGTGAAACAGTGATTTACTTGTACTTTCAATTTAGTATACTGTATTCGCTGCTCACGATGTGGTCTCCTCTACATTAGGGGGACCAAGTGTAGATTGGGTGACCGCTTTACGGAGCACCTCTGTTCAGTCCCGCAAGTGTGACCTTGAGCTTTCGTTCGCTTGTCAGTTTAATTCTGCACTCCATTCCATTCCCACTCTGACCTCTCGATCCTCAGTCTCCTACACTGTTCCAACGAAGCTCAGCGCAAGCTCAAGGAACAGCACCTCATCTTTCGTTCAGGCACTTTACAGCCTTCTGGACTCAACATCGAGTTCAACAATTTCAGAGCGTAACCGCTGCCAATCTTTTGCTCCCTATCCCCCCCCCCCTCCCCGAGCCTGTTTCTTTTTTTCTCCTTGTCTGTAATGGCAGCTGGTCATTATCCCACCATTCACACCCTATCTCGACTAATGTTTTTCCAACTCCTGGTATTACCATTGAATTTGGGCCATCATCTTTTTTGTCTCTCTAATCTCTGCTGTCTTCCAACCTATGACATACCATCCCTTTTGTTTGTTCTTCCTCTCCCCCTTTCAGTGCTGGTTAAGAATCAACCCAAACAGTTAACTCTCTTTTCTCTCCACAGTGCTGCCTGACCCAATGAGATTTCCAGCAATTTCTGCTTTTATTTCAGATTCCAGCACCCGCAGTATTTTGCTTTTGTAGCCGTATGTCTAAATTGTCTAATAGTTAAACTATTTGAAATGTATAGGTTTGACGCGGGTGTCTGAGGAGAGCTAATTATATCACTAAGAATGTATCGCTGAGATCCCAAAATGGTTTGACATATGGGAGAACAGGAAGGGAAACTATAAGTGTAAGTATATACAATATATAGGTATTGAACTATGTCCATATTGGGTGGCTTGTTGATCTGCCATATCTATTTGCTAGCCTGTTTCTAAGGCAAGGTCAGAGTTTCATTATACGATAACCATTAAGAATCATTGTGTTTTATGATACCCACTTATTTGCCAAATCTGATCAAATACCTATCAATTGAAACTGAGTAATTCATGATTCTTTTTATATACATGGACAGACACTGTACCTCATGGCCATGTATATAAGAGGAGATCCATTAATCTCCCAATGCACAGGAGCAGACAAACTATTTATGTCAAACAAGAAAATAGAAATACAGGTACAACATCTCAAATCCGGCTGTCCGAAAACCGGAATTGTCCGAAAACTGGACATTTTTGAGAAAATCCCATTTGATATTCAGTAAAATAAAATCCGACCTGACCCACGCCAGCATTAGTACTTTGTCTGTCTCGGTAGCTTTATCGCAGTCTCCCATGCGCCCTGCCACCGCCTGCTCCTCCTCCGCCCCCCGCTCCGGAATCTTCTCTCCGCTTCCCGCCACCATTACCCAACTGGCAGCACTGTGTACGTGCGAAATCCGCGTCTCTGCACCAGGCCCCCGCAGCATTGATGGGGTCTATTCCACCTTGCGAAGTGTTCTGAATAAAAAGCGCCACCATTGTCTTCAATGTTTATCGTGTCCGAAATCCGTAAAAATCTGAAAACCGGCACAGACTCGGTCCTGAGGTTGCTGGATTTGAGACGTTGTACCTGTAGTAGGGTTAAAGTGTTAGAGTATGTAAATGACCATTATGAAATATTGTATTTTTAGTAAGTTTAATAGAAATCTATGAGGTACTCATTCTTTTTCTAGATCTGACGGTTTGTGGCCGGGGCGGTGGAATAATAGAAGCTTGTACAAAGTTGTGTTTCATTGGAGCTCGTGTTCCAGCTATGGGTTTCGGAGCCTGTGGCAATTCTAGTAGTACTTTTGGGCAGACATTCAAGACAGATTATGAATATTAACTTTTGAAGGGCCGATCACACTAAATAACTGGAAATCTTCTCTGATCAGCTTTTCCACTTGGTACAGATCGGCTTTGAACTTTGCAGTAGGTCAGAACTAAAACCTGAACTGATTGGCTATTCAAATTGACCCATCTAATCGAGTGGCATGCTACATTAAGCAAGATCATACTGATCCCATTAAGAAGTGTAATGAGGCACTCTGCTTTGTTGCCCAAGCTTGCTCACCTCTTCCTTTCTATGGGTTTCTGATGTCAATTAGGAATGGAGTAATGAGAAGATAAATATTTGATTTAAATATTTAATTGTGTGCATTGGAACTTGTCCACCAGCAGCACAGATTGAAAAACGATGAGGTTCCCTGCTGCCGGCAGAAACATGAGGGGAGGTCTAAATGAAGTGACCCTCCTGATGTTTATAGACCGTTTATAATTTTGAGCTGGTGTGTGAACTTTCTAACACATCTGTAATGCCGCCATTGGGCTTGATCTGCTTTATTTGGCTATTATCCCGTGTAACAGAGGTTGAAAGATAGGGGGAGGCGGAGAGGAGAAAAAGAGCTCTGCTCATACATGCTCATTGCTTTGATATGTCGAAAACTAAAAGTCATTCATAAAAGAGGAACCTGTCTCCTGGAAGCTAGTTGGCGTGTTCGGTTTGCATCAACACCCAGTATCGGAAGCAAAATCTCCCTCAAATTGCGTGAGGCTTCACAGATCTGAATTTGGAGCTGCTGACTAACCATTAACCTGCAACTGGTAAATCCTGAAACTGCTGCCAGACCAATAGCCCAAAATGGCCTTGTGTCGAAGCTACAATGAATTCAAGCTGGTGTTTATGGTTATTTTCTACATTAAATTGTTCCTTAAAGTCCAATGATAATTGATTGAGGAGGAAGGGATTAATTCAGATGACATTCCATTCTCCAGAACAAAATGTTGTGCTCTGCTGTTTTAAATATAAACTCCTGTCTTGGTAACCGATGCAAAGCCAGGCTGGGGAGGGGAAGCTATTTTAATAACTGACTTCTCACTATAGACTCTCCCAGATGGCCCTAATGATCATTTGTTCATCTTATTAATGCTTCTTAAAAAGTCTATAAACTGTCACTTGAAAAATAAAAGGTTTTGGATGTTTATGAAACTTCCCTTTTTTTGAAACAATCTGCATCCGAATATAATTTTACAAAACAAGTTGATCGTGCTTGATCAGTGTGCATGTGTAAACACTGCATTCGTAAAGTGAACTTGACCTTTTTTTGTTGAAAGAATTGTTTCATTTTTATTTGAATGGACATCTGCCAACCAACCATCTGAGCCCTGGGATAAACAGAACTCGTGCAATCTCTTCCTGTCTTGTCTGAAGCGACCAGCCAAGTATTGACCAACCTCAACTTATTTTAAGTCTTTCCATGGTAGTTTGGGTCCTTTTCACTGTTAACAGGAAGGATCGTTTTGGCTGCTTATGTGCATTACTGTAAAGCTTCAAAATATAGAAATACATTTTTAACATGCAGTGTTAGTGCATGTTAAACTCTTGGGTCTTGATAGTGTGCTGTGCGATATGTGCATGAAGGCTTAACATGCTCATCTGCATTCCTCGCAGCCACTTTAGCCACAGCATTTATCCATATAAAATAAATGGGTTATTGTCTCTATTAAAATAACAGAGAGCAATTTCAGATAAGCATGTTAAGTATTGGGACTCGTGTGGAACATAACATTGGCATAGTTTCTGTGCTGTAAATTCTATGTAATTCTCTCAGTGTAATTTTAGGACATTAAGAGTGTCAGAATCAGATCATTACAACCAGTTTTTCTGTTCAAATGTTTTCTAAAATTATTTTTAACATAAGGCAAAAGCCAGCTTCAGTATCTTCAATGTGCAAGTTGCTGATTTTTTTTTTGGTGAATGACGATGAAGGGGAATGGAACATTTTTTTCTCATTACAATATTGAGCACTCCTTGAACTGTGCAGTAACGCTCCCTATACTCTGCTCAACAGAGTCCCCAAGACCCAACCTCAGAAGAGCCACCTACCCTCTGTACTACAATGAGCTTTTTCTTTTTCTGACATCACAATTCTGTGGCCTCTCTGAATGAGGTTGTTGAGTGCTGCATTAGACAGTTTTGTGCTGTGAGATCATGCCTGCTGGAACAGGGTTAACTCTCTTCATTTATGTAAGACCGTTATCTTTCGAATGCCAATGAACCTTCTGTTTGTATTACTGTGCTCTGGTACCTTATTGGAATTATCCCTTCTCTATCACTGAAGACAATCCAAGTTTTTAAATCTTTGCTTAAATATAAAGATTCTAGAGCAGTGATGCATGGTACAGTAAGTAATCTTTTATTATCCTCACCAGAAGTAGGATTTTTTTTTTTTGGTTCCTTTCTACTTTTCTGGTTTTCCGTTCTCTGCCTGGCATTTGCAGGGCACCGAATTGCTCCAAGCACACAAGGATCTATAGTTTTCTCCATCATGATGAGCTGTTGAAGACTGTGTTTACTGTGCAATGTATCTCCTGGTTTTAGTGAAGCATTCCATAACTATTTTAGAAAGCAGGGATCTGTTAAACTAGAACCTTGATTGTTAAACCTAGTCCTGCCCTATTTCCATTTGTATTGAAACCATTTATCTGTATGTCTCTTGGGATTACTTTTTAGAATAAAACCATTTGAAATGGGAGTGCTTTGTTTGCTTTTTTTTCTTCTCTTTTTACAGAGTTCATGTACTGATGAATAATCTTTCCTACTGCGCTCCCACTACTACTCAAGTCCCTGCTCTTCTTTCTCCGCCCCCCCCCCCCCCCCACCCACACCCCACTACTCCTCGCTGCTAATAGACAGGACTGGGGTACCTCTCCCTTCCATGTTACTAATGTCATTGATCTCCGCTGCCATATTCTGTAGTTAGGAAGTTCCTGCCTCCAGCACACAGAGACTGGGATTATTGCCGTTGGAAGCAGTGGGGGTTGGGGGGCATCTTGGTCTGGTCCATTAGCTCAGGTAGGAGCAAGTGCCAACAGTGGATGTCAACTGGGAAGGAAATGAATGGTAGTAAGTGTGGAAATAGATTTCCATGAAGGAGGAAATGGACAGCAATGAAAGGGAAAAATTGGATATGGTTCGGTGTTTCCTCTGGGCTAGGTCTGGAAGGGGTAGAGTATTCTGTGAATTGGGGAAAGGTATGCATGCAGAATTTATAAAGAGGGCCTTCCTGCGCCCATCCTGTAAACCTGCTCGAAGCATGTGTCGATAGCTAAACTCAGCGATACAGGTACTACCAGTACAGTTCAGACATTACCCATCTTTACACTTTACAGAGAACTGTTGTGTATTTCAAGCACTTTCTCATTTCATACAGATTTATGGGTCCAGTTTCATCAATTTGTACATTCAAACAACGGCAGCAAACTTGTTTCCATCAGCCACAGCATTGGAATTTCCAAATGATTCCTGCTGTGTAACTCATAAAAGCAAGCTTGCAGTTATTTTAAGTCCCAAGTGCACTACTGGAATTGTCAAATGAATGTGCTCCCCTCCCCTTAAAGGCCTCAAGAAAAGTCCTGCAATGTCAAGTTGATTAAAATGTCAAAAGAATTATCTGTAGTACTCTTTAGAACAACTAAGAAAAACTTGGGCTGATTAATTTACTTAAATTCTGCCTGCCAATTTGAACATTTCTTTATATTTCTTAAAAGAAAGTTACTGGAAAGAAGCCAACTCTAATTGCTGCTGCAGAAACATTTGCCAGAGGAATGACTTTGCCTCTTTTTGCCCCCTCCCCCTATTTTCCCAGAAAACCATTTGAGCTCCATTGTTGATTTTAAACTTCAAAGTTTGATGCAATTGCAGCCGATCTATTTGGAAGGTTCAAGCAAACAGGAACTGGTGCAGCAGAAGAATATAAATTCTCCCTTACAGCTCCTCATGTGCTTAATCCCAAACTCAGCCAATTTTTGGAAGGAAGGAAAATCTGGATGAAGTCGATTTGTGCTGCTGTTGTGCACCTCTTGGTAGCTTGTTCAGCAGCATTCGAAGTCTGGGAATAGATGAGCTGCACAGCCTTTTGGTTTGGGAGCAATGCATGGCAGAGGGAAGCTAAGGACTGAACATAGTGCACAAGTTAGCTGCTGCGTTTCCTACATTACAACAGTGACTGCACTCCAAACATACCTCATTGGTCATGAAAGGCGCTATATAAATGCAAGTCTTTTTTTCTTTAATTGCATGGCATTGGGAACCTAAGAATTCAGGAGAAAAAAATGAATTTGCAAATTAGGACAATTCACTTTTTTAATGTACACTTTTTTTTAAAACATGCTATGGCATGAAGTTTGCAAGTGGAACATAGTTGATTTTAGTGAGATCTGGAAGGGCTACTTAGTAAATTCCATACCAGTAATCACCTTTAGTAAATGCTACAAACTCCATACCCTCACCACCGACTTCATTCCGCTCCTCAGTTATTGGAGCAGACTGTTTGCAATCCCAGCATCCTGTTCGAATTTGAGCTGAGCTTCTGATCCCTTATCATCTCGACCATAACGACTACTTACTTTCACCTCCTAACGTGGACTACCTCTGCCTCTACCTCCATCTATCTGTCATTGAAACCCTCACACATGTCTTTTGTCACCTCCAGTGCTGTTCCGTCTGGCCACCCAACCTCCATACACTTCAGCTCTCTCAAAATCTTGCTGCCCATATTGTATCATGCATCAAGACCTGCTTGCTTATTATCTTTGTCAATCCTAAAGCTTCAAACATTAAATTTTCACCATTGTGTTTAAATCCCTCCATCACTTCACCCTTCTCTATCTCTAACATTCTCAAGACCTAACCTCACCCTTCCCCCCTTAAACTCTCTGATCCTAGCTTCTTGAGCATGAACTCCAACTATACTCAACCGTTAGCAGCCATAGAAAGAAAAGAAAACTTGCATTTATATAGCGCCTTTCACAAACTCAGGAATTCCCAAAGCCAATTAAGTAATTTTGAAGTGAAGTCACTGTTGTAATGTAGGAAACATGGCATCCACTTTGCATACAGGAAACGCCCTCAAACGCAGTGAAATAAATGAACAGATCATTTTAAAAAAAAATTAAGTTAATTGAGGGATAAATGTTGGTCAGGACACTGGGAAGAACTCACCTGCTCTACTTCAAAATGGTGCCAGGGAATCTTTTACGTCTACTGGAGAAGGCAGATGGGGCCTCGGTTTAATGTCTCATTCAAAAGATGGCATTTCTGACAGTGCAACACTTCCTTTGTACTGCACTGAAGTGTCGGGCTGGATTATTGTGCTCCAGTTTCTAGAGTGGGACTTGAACCCACAACTTTCCGATTCATAAATGAGAGTGCTACCACTGTCTTCAGCCATCAAGGCTCCAAGCTCTGGAATTCCTCCTCTAAACTCCTCTTCCTCTCAACCTTTCCTCCTTTTAAGATCTTCCTTAAAAACTTAGCTCTTGTATTAAGCGTTTACTCACCCATCCTAATCTCTCTTTTGGCTCAGTATTCATGTTTTGTGCACCTTGTTGAAGCACCTTATGATGTGTGTTGAAGATGCTAGACAGTTGGTGGTGTTGATTTGTCTACAGACAGTACATTACCCTGGTGTTAAAGAGCTGAAACTCTTTCTAACCCAAGTTGCGAAACATAACAAAAAAGGATGAGAACGAATGAACTGGTCACCAATTTTGCCTCTTTTTTTTTTGGTGCATGCGCATGCGCAGTTTCTTGCATTGCAAAGCCGGCGAGCCTGCTGCATGGGATCTCCTGAGGACTGCACGGCCGCTCAGCTTAAAGGGAACATTACTGATCACCCAGCCTATCCTATCTGGCCGTGATGTGGCTTGCTTTTAACGCCGTTAACCAACTCCTCCAGTTGCACAATCTTCCGGGAGCGACAAAAAAACCCCCCCAGGAAAATACTGTGGAACAATTCGGGGAAAAAAAACTCTGGTGAAATTCCCCTCTGACTCCCGAGGCCATCCAAGCGACTGCAGAACTGGATGTACAGCCAGCCCCCACCTACCTTCTGTAATTCACTGTCGTCTTCTCGCAGGAACGCGTCCATCTCCCTTTTGAAGACCTGTAGCAAATCCATGCTCTGCACATTTTGGCATTTGTTGCCAGCGGTTGATGAACCTCTGCAAAATAAAAAAGAAGTGCTTCCTGATATCTAACTCTGTTTATTAAAAAGATTTTAGAAGGCCATAGATGTAGAGAAGATATTTCCACTTGTGGGGTTGTCCAAAAGTCGGGGCCATAAATATGAGATTCATTAATAAATCCAGTAAGAGATTTAGGAGAAACCTCTTTACCCAGAGAGTGGTTAGAATGTGGAACTCGCAACTAAAAAGAGTAGTTGAGACGAATAGCATCGATGCATTTTAAGGGGAAACTAAATAAGTACATGAGGGAGAAAAGAATAGGATCTGCTAAAGGGGTTAGATTAAGAAGGGTGGGAGGAGGCTCGTATGCAGCATAAACAGGCCAGTTGGGCTGAATGGCCTGTTCCCGTGCTGTAAATTCTATTTAACTTCTTGTTTTGTGTGTGCTGGGACAAGTAGCTTACCTGAATATTTTATATTTGTGTGTGAAAGACTGGAAGTCTGCACTCTTCTAATGTGGTGCATATACATACGTACAACATTTTAACTATCCTGAAGTTCGTCTGTGTCCACTTCTACCCAACCCAATGATAAAGAGCCATCTGCAAGGAGGCAGGAAGTTTTTGCAGGTTTTTCCTTCTGCTCGTGAACAATTTCAGTCCCCCCTAGTAAAATATTTAAAAGTTGTGGGATCTGTGGTTAAAAGTAGGCGCTTGCCTCCGTGATAAATGATTATTTCAGTAATAAATTACCTGTAGCGGTTGTGAGAAGCCTCGTTCTCTTACTTGTTCACGCACTTTGAGGATGTGTTTTAGTAAATGGTCATGTGATGTGTGAGGGTGAACGGTGGTGAAACAAAATTTCGACCGTGTGATTTTATTTTACAGAAGCATTGGGAAATTTTCCAGTTTGTATAACTATGCGACTGGCCCCAGTTTCAGCTACAAGGTCATCGATGTTGTGCCTGTAGTAGTTTAATGTCTCCAGATAAGTGATTAACCAAAGATTTCAAAAGTTTGCATTTTTTTTTTCCATTTCTGGTACAGTGTTGGGCAAGATATTCAAATTAGTTGTCCCGCTTACTTATAATGCTGTAATGTTATGCAAATAACAATTCATTTCAAGCAAAACCAGTTCCAAGTCTGTGAATATGTCCCATTAATCTGTCCCTTCTCATAACTGTTTTATCAGCCTTTTTATAGACTCTTAAAATTGTGCTTCCCAGCCTCCTATGTAGTTACAGAAGCTGTACATTTGCATTCTCCAGTCTCTTGACTCTCATGAGCTCCTGTGGCCTAATCTGCATTGTTGACACTTCAATACAGAAGAATTGTGGGATATGTTTTGGCACTCTTCCTTGAAGGCTAATAAATTATTTCTGGAATGTTGAATAGTTTTGAGATTGTCGGTTACTCCCCTCCACAGCGACTGCAATTCCCTTCACCCCACATTTCACACTTTTTTTCCCCCTCCATTCATGCTGGCACTATTTGCACACTTTTTTTTCTCTCTTCTATTCCCCCCCCCCCCTCAAATTCATCCATCACTGTCACTCTTGCCTAATGCTGCTGTATGCTATGGTTCTACATTACAACGGTGACTGCATCTCAAAAGTACTTCGTTGGCTGTAAAGCGCTTTGGAATGTCTGGTGGCCATGAAAGGCGTTGTATAAAGACACACCTTTCTTTGGATAGCAACTCTTTGGAACTCAAAACTGGGGAGCGGGCGGGTAAGTGGAGCTGAGTCCACGGCCAGATCAGCTGTGATCTTGTTGAATGGCGGAGCAGGCTCGAGGGGCTAGGTGGCCTACTCCTGTTCCTAATTCTTATGTTCTTATGAGATCACGATTTCCGGCCCAATGCAGCATCAGCAGGAAACTTCATTATCATTGCCTGCTCCCATTGCTGTGAAGTTGATCAGCCAAGCAGCTTCAGACAGGAAAGGTGAGTGAAGGGGCTGCACAATGTGCTTTTTCAAGGATTCCATGATCACATACAACCCTGGTTAGCCATTAGCCTTGTGGGTGGGGAGAAGCAGTTAATGCATGTGCAGCTTGTGCTTGTGCTAAGCTCTGACTTCACAGCAATGGGAGCAGCTACTGATAATGAAGTTTCCTGCTGATGCTGCTGTTGAAATGGAGCTGCTATTCCTCATTTCAGCCCTGTGCCCCTGTAGCCATCCTAATTCTTCTGATTCTGGCCTCCTTTGCATCCTTTGATTTTGTTCCATTTTCAGCTGCAGGGCCCTCAGCCGTTTTTGGCCCCACACTCGTCTGAGTGTAGACCATCCTACTTGGGTCCTTCTGCCTTGCTATATCTTTCTTCTCTTTCAAAATCCCCCTCAAAACCCTACCTCTTTATTTTAGTCAGCTCCCCTAATCTGTTTTCTCTGTTTCTAGTCTCCAATGATTGTCCCTGCTTGTGAAGGGCATTTTGGGGCATTTTATTTAATTAAAGCGGTTACAAGGTGTGATGCGTAACACGTGTTAAATACTTATGCAAATTGTTTCGTGAGATATGCTGACAAATTCCTGTAACTTAAATAAGTCTCTGTGGTACCCCAGAAACCTCTATTATTAAGATTGCAGTTCCGGAAATTAGTTTGTTCTGAATCTAGAGTTTCTATATTGGAAATAATCAATCCAAATGATTCAGTAAGTAAAGACAGTGTCAATAATTTTTCTTTTGTTCCATTTGCCAGACACATTGCAAGCACTATAAAAAAAAAAATTGCAACCGTATAACCATTTTACCGCTAAAATCCAATGCATGTGCCTAAACACAGGTAACATATAATCGGTGAACTTGGGGTGTAATGTACACACCAGTATGAATGATGTTTTGCCACATGCTGTAAGAGTTGGGAGTGTAACACTTACATCTTTACCCAAAGAGTGGTGAGAATGTGGATCTTGCTACCACAAGCAGTGGTTGACGCGAATAGTACCTGTATAGATGCATTTAAGGGGAGGCAGACAAGCATATGAGAGAGAAAGGAATCGAGGGATACGCTGATAGATTTAGACGAGGAAAGGCGGGAGGAGGCTAGAGTGTAGCATAAATGCCGGCATGGACTGGTTGGGCCAAATGGCCTGTTTGTGTGTCGTATGTCCGATGTAATCATATCTAACGTAATCTGTCTGATGCATCCATTTCATTCTATTTACACTCAAAAGACAATCCTTGTAATAATAGGAAGATTCCACTAAGACTAATCTTTTTCTACGCTCATACAAGAACAACTCTTTGATGTTTCATACCAACCCCTGACAAAGCAAAGCATTATTAATGCTATTTGTCATTCTTCTTCATATCTTGTGCTGAATTTTTTTCCCTTGTCTTTTAGATGGTAAATTGGCTGAGTGGATTCTGTAAACCTTACTCCTAAACCACTGAATACCAGTGCTGGGTTATTCTCAGCTGATGAAACTAATGCTTTTTGTAGTGACAGTGTAATTAAGGTTCTTTTCCAAAGTGACATATCTGATATTTCTGCTGTGAATTGAAAAAAGTTTAGATTGTGGGTTATGGAACTAAAATCCAGAAGTCAATGCCAGCAGGAAATGTTTTCACCCACTTTGGTGACCACGTGAAACTGGTATGTGCTGTGACATCAGTGAATAATTGCTCCTGTCTCTCTACATGCAAAAAGCAGTACCTCACTTCTTTGTAGTACTGCATTGTACAAAGCAGCTCAGAATTATGCTGAAGCGATAAGTAACCATGGAACTTGAACTCCTTACTTTCCAGTTAGGGATTAGCTGCTCAGTAGCTGCCATTCTGCTGTTACATTCCTGCTTTAAGATACCATATTGCCCCCTCCCCCCCCCCCTCAACCACCACAAAGCACAGCTGTATGCCCCTTTAATTTCCCTGATCAATTTTAGATGACACAAGCTGCAACCTCCACTTGTAGCACATCTGTTTCCTATGGTCGAAGTCAGTGTGTAACTTGAAACTCCCTGAACTGAAGAGGGTAAAATATGCTCCAGTAATATTTCAGTGCTTAATAAATCCCATGGAAAACATGTCTGCTCGTCAGTGTTTGATTAAAGCATATTCTTTTATTGCGAAGGGTGATATTTTGTAAGGTATGTAGAGGTTGATGTGAAGCATGTATGTTGTCTTGATCATTGACAGGTTTACTGGGGCAATGTTTGCTGGGGCAATGTGCTTTTGTTAGACGCAGAAGTAAAGTTTAATTTTGTTTCCCCCTGCTGATCTGTACTGCATGTATATATTATTTTACAGTTCATTTAATTAGGCTACTTAAATTAGGGATGATGAATCATCAGTGTTTAATTTTTTAATGGAGTTGCTCTGCTTCCAAGTGGTGTGGTCGCATTCCTTCAGTATTCCATAATGAATTGGTTCCAGTTACTTTTCTTTGTGGATAGATTCCAGTTACATCCCATAAATTTTTCTGTTAGCAAGTAGTGGTTAATTTTTTTTTAAAGTGGCCCACAAAGTACTGGCTGCAGATTTTGTCCAGGTTACAGTGAACTTTGGAAAACACAACAGTTCTGAAATTGGCTAAAATTCAGTCAGTGAAGTGCAATAACAACAACGGTTTGTAACCAGAGTGCGCCAGGAAGGGACAGAATGTATAAACATACAGGTGAATCAGAAAGTGGGGTCAAAGCAGGAAGAAATGGTAAAAAAATTTTTTTTAACTCTTTATCAGAATGCACGCAGCATTCATAACAAAATAGATGAGTTGACGTCACAAATAGCTACAAATGGGGATGATCTGATGGTCATTACAGAGACATGGTTGCAAGGTGACCAGGACTGGGAGCTAAATATTCAGGGGTATTTGACAATTTGGAAGAACAGACTGAAAGGAAAAGGAGGTGAAGTAGCACTGTTAAAAACGAATGAGATCAGGGTGTTAGTGAGAAACGATAATGGCTCACAAGATCAAGATGTTGAATCAGTTTGGGTGGCGATAAGGAATAATAAGCGGAAAAAGTCGCTGGTGGGCGTAGTCTATAGGCCCCCTAACAGTAGCTACACTGTTGGACGGAGTATAAATCAAGAAATAATGGAGGCTTGTAATAAAGGAATGGCAATAATCATGGGCACTTTTAACCTTCATATTGATTGGACAAAGCAAATTGGCCAGGGTAAACATAGAAACATAGACATAGAAAATAGGTGCAGGAGTAGGCCATTCAGCCCTTCGAGCCTGCACCACCATTCGATAAGATCATGGCTGATCATTCCCTCAGTACCCCTTTCCTACTTTCTCTCCATACCCCTTGATCCCATTAACCGTAAGGGCCATATCTAACTCCCTCTTGAATATATCTAATGAACTGGCATCAACAACTATCTGCGGCAGGGACTTCCACAAGTTAACAACTCTCTGAGTGAAGAAGTTTCTCCTCATCTCAGTCCTAAATAGCCTACCCCTTATCCTAAGACTGTGCCCCCTGGTTCTGGACTTCCCCAACATCGGGAACAGTCTACCCGCATCTAACCTGTCCCGTCCCGTCCCGTCAGAATCTTGTATGTTTCTATGAGATCCCCTCTCATCCTTCTAAACTCCAGTGAATAAAGGCACAGTTGATCCAGTCTCTCCTCATATGTCAGTCCTGCCATCCCGGGAATCAATCTGGTGAACCTTCGCTGCACTCCCTCAATAGCAAGAACGTCCTTCCTCAGATTAGGAGACCAAAATTGAACACAATATTCCAGGTGAGGCCTCACCAAGGCACTGTACAACTGCAGTAAAACCTCCCTGCTCCTATACTCAAATCCCCTAGCTATGAAGGCCAACATACCATTTGCCTTCTTCACCGCCTGCTGTACCTGCATGCCAACTTTCAATGAATGATGAACCATGACACCCAGGTCTCGTTGCACCTCCCCTTTTCCTAATCTGCCACCATTCAGATAATCTGTCTACGCGTTTTTGCCCCCAAAATGGATAACCTCACATTTATCCACATTATACTGCATCTGCCATGCATTTGCCCACTCACCCAACCTGTCCAAATCACCCTGCAGCTTCTTAGCATCCCCCTCACAGCTCACACTGCCACCCAGTTTAGAGTCATCTGCAAACTTGGAGATATTACACTCAATTTCCTCATCCAAATCATTGATGTATATTGTAAAGAGCTGGGGTCCCAGCACTGAACCCTGCGGCACTCCACTAGTCACTGCCTGTCATTCTGAAAAGGACCCGTTTATCCCGACTCTCTGTTTCTCTGCCAACCAGTTCTCTATCCACATCAGTATATTACTCCCAATACCATGTGTTTTGATTTTGCACACCAATCTCTTGTGTGGGACCTTGTCAAAAACCTTTTGAAAGTCCAAATACACCACACCCACTGGTTCTCCCTTGTCCACTCTACTAGTTACATCCTCAAAAAATTCCAGAAGATTTGTCTAGCATGATTTCCCCTTCATAAATCCATGCTGACTTGGACTGATCCTGTCACTGCTTTCCAAATGCGCTGCTATTTCATCCTTAATAATTGATTCCAACATTTTCCCCACCACTGATGTCAGGCTAACCGGTCTATAATTAGCCTTGGGGAAGAGTTTATAGAGTGTATCTGGAATAGTTTCCTTGAACAGAACATTGCGGAACCAAACAGGGAGCAGGCTATCTTAGATCTGGTACTGTGTAATGAGACAGGATTAATAAACGATCTCCTAGTAAAGGATCCTCTCGGAATGAGTGACCATAACATGGTTGAATTTCAAATTCAGTTGGAGGGTGAGAAAGTTGGATCTCAAACCAGTGTCCTAAGCTTAAATAAAGGAGACTATAAAGGTATGAAGGCAGAGTTGGTTAAAATGGACTGTGAAAATAAATTAAAGTATGGGACGGTTGATGAGCAGTGGCAGACATTTAAGGAGATATTTCATAACTTGCAGCAGAAATATATCCCAATGAGAAGGAAAGACTAAGAGAAGGGATAACCATCTGTGGGTAACTAAGGAAATAAGGGATGGTATCAAATTGAAAACAAGGGCATACAATGTGGCCACGATCAGTAGGAGGCCAGAGGATTGGGAAACTTTTAAAAGCCAACAAAGAACGACTAAAAAAAAATGATTGAGAGGGAAGATAGATTATGAAAGTAAACTAGCACAAAATATAAAAACAGATAGTAAGAGTTTCTACAGGTACATAAAAAGGAAAAGAGTGGCTAAAGTAAATGTTGGTCCCCTAGAGGATGAGACTGGGGAATTAATAATGGGGAACAGGAAAATGGCAAAGACGTTGAACAAATATTTTGTATCTGTCTTCATGGTAAAAGACACTAAAAACATCCCAATAGTGGATAATCAAAGAGCTATAGGGAGGGAGGAACTTAATACAATCACTATCACTAATGAAGTAGTACTCGGTAAAATAATGGGACTAAAGGTGGACAAGTCCCCTGGACCTGATGGCTTACATCCTAGGGTCTTGAAAGTGGTGGCTGCAGAGATAGTAGACGCATTGGTTGTAATCTACCAAAATTCCCTGGATTCTGGGGCAGACCCAACAAATTGGAAAATCGCATATGTAACGCCTCTATTTAAAAAAAGGAGGCAGACAAAAAGCAGGAAACTATAGACCAGTTAGCCTAACATCTGTCGTTGGGAAAATGCTGGAGTCCATTATTAAGGAAGCAGTAGCGGGACATTTGGAAAAGCATGATTCAATGGAACTGGTGCTCTCCACTCTCTCTCCTGTGACAGTTGGAACTGGTGCTCTCCACTCTCCCGTCCTTATATATATATCAGTAATTAACTTTTAGCATTGTTGTTGCCAATTTAAGTGTATCTAAGGGTTAAGTCATGGCAGGAGAGCTCGGACACGTGTTATGCTCCTCCTGTACTATGTGGGAAGTCAGGAACACTTCCGGTGTCCCTGACGACTACGTGTGCGGGAAGTGTGTCCGTCTCCAGCTCCTGACGGACCGTGTTGCGGAGCTGGAGCTGCGGGTGGATTCACTCTGGAGCATGCACGATGCTGAGAATGATGTGAATAGCACGTTTAGTGAGTTGGTCTTACCACTGGTAAAGGGTCCACAGCCAGATAGGGAATGGAAGACCAACAGGAAGGGCAGTGCAGGAGTCCCCTGCGGTCATCCCCTTGCAAAACAGATACACCGCTTTGGGTACTGTTGAGGGGGATGACTCATCAGAGGAGAGCAGCAGCAGCCAACTTCATGGCACTGTGGCTGGCTCTGCTGCTCAGGAGGGCAGGAAAAAGAGTGGGAGAGCGATAGTGATAGGGGATTCAATTGTAAGGGGAATCGATAGACGTTTCTGCGGCCGCAACCGAGACTCCAGGATGGTATGTTGCCTCCCTGGTGCAAGGGTCAAGGATGTCTCGGAGTGGATGCAGGACATTCTGAAAAGGGAGGGTGAACAGCCAGTTGTCATGATGCATATAGGTACCAACGATATAGGTAAAAAACGGGATGAGGTCTTACGAGATGAATTTAGGGAGCTAGGAGTTAAATTAAAAAGTAGGACCTCAAAAGTAGTAATCTCAGGATTGCTACCAGTGCCACGTGCTAGTCAGAGTCGGAATTGCAGGATAGCTCAGATGAATACGTGGCTTGAGAAATGGTGCAGAAGGGAGGGATTCAAATTCCTGGGACATTGGAACTGGTTCTGGGGGTGGTGGGACCAGTACAAACCGGATGGTCTGCACCTGGGCAGGATCAGAACCAATGTCCTAGGGGGAGTGTTTGCGAGTGCTGTTGGGGAGGAGTTAAACGAATATGGCAGGGGGATGGGAACCTATGCAGGGCGACAGAGGGAAATAGAAGGGGGGCAGAAGCAAAAGATAGAAAGAAGAATAGTAAAAGTGGAGGGCAGAGAAACCCAAGGCAAAAAGCAAAAGGGCCACATTACAGCAAGATTCAAAAGGAGCAAAGTGTGTTAAAAAGATAAGCCTGAAGGCTCTGTGCCTCAATGCGAGGAGTATTCGGAATAAGGTGGATGAATTAACTGCGCAGATAGCAGTTAATTGATACGATGTGATTGGCATCACGGAGACATGGCTCCAGGGTGACCAAGGCTGGGAACTCAACATCCAGGGGTATTCAACATTTAGGAAGGATAGACAGAAAGGAAAAGGAGGCCGGGTGGCGTTGCTGGTTAAAGAGGAAATCAATGCAATTGTAAGGAAGGACATTAGCCTGGATGATGTGGAATCGGTATGGGTGGAACTGCGGAATTCCAAAGGGCAGAAGCCGCTAGTGGGAGTTGTGTATAGACCACCAAATAATAGTAGTGACGTTGGGGACAGCGTCAAACAAGAAATAAGGGATGTGTGCAATAAAGGTACAGCAGTAATCATGGGCGACTTTAATCTACATATAGATTGGGCTAACCTAACTGGTAGCAATGTAGTGGAGGAGGATTTCCTGGAGTGTATTAGGGATGGTTTTCTAGACCCATATGTTGAGGAACCAACCAGGGAGTTGGCCATCCTAGACTGGGTGATGTGTAATGAGAAGGGACTAATTAGCAATCTTGTTGTGCGAGGCCCTTTGGGGAAAAGTGACCATAATATAGTAGAATTCCTTATTAAGATGAAGTTAATTTGGAAACTAGGGTCCTGAACTTAAGGAAAGGTAACTTCGACGGTATGAGGTGTGAATTGGCTAGAATAGACTGGCAGAGAGGATACTTAAAGGGTTGACGGTGGATAAGCAATGGCAAACATTTAAAGATCACATGGATGAACTTCACCAATTGTACATCCCTGTCTGGAGTAAAAATAAAACTGGGAAGGTGGCTCAACCATGGTTAACAAGGGAAATTAAGGATAAAACCAAGGAAGAGGCTAGAAATTGGCTAGAAAAAGCAACAAACCTGAGAATGGGAGAAATTTTAGAATTCAACAGAGGAGGACTAAGGGTTGAATTAAGAAGTACGAGAGGAAGCTTGCAGGGAACATAAAAATTGACTGCAAAAGCTTCTATAAATATGTGAAGAGAAAAAGATTAGTAAAGACAAACGTAGGTCCCTTGCAGTCGGATTCAGGTGAATTTATAATGGGGAACAAAGAAATGGCAGACCAATTGAACCAATACTTCGGTTCTGTCTTCACAAAGGAAGATAGAAATAACCTTCCAAATGTACTAGGGGACAGGGGGTCTAGTGAGAATGAGGAACTGAAAGATATCCTTATTAGATGGGAAATTATGTTAGGGAAATTGATGGGATTAAAAGCCGATAAATCCCCGGGTCCTGATGGGCTGCATCCCAGAGTACTTAAGGAAGTGGCCCTAGAAATAGTGGATGCATTGGTGATCATTTTCCAACAATCTATCGACTCTGGATCAGTTCCTATGGACTGGAGGGTAGCTAATGTACCGCCACTTTTTTAAAAAGGAGGGAGAGAGAAAGCAGGTAGTTAGCCTGACATCAGTAGTGGGGAAAATGTTGGAATCAATCATTGAGGATGAAATAGCAGCCCATTTGGAAAGCAGTGACAGGATCGGACCGTGTCAGCATGGATTTATGAAGGGGAAATCATGCTTGACGAATCTTCTGAAATTTTTTGAGGATGTAACTAGTAGAGTGGACAAGGGAGAACCAGTGGATGTGGTGTATTTGGACTTTCAAAAGGCTTTTGACAAGGTCCCGCACAAGAGATTGGTGTGCAAAATCAAAGCTCATGGTATTGGGGGTAATGTACTGACGTGGATAGAGAACTGGTTGGCAGACAGGAAGCAGAGAGTCGGGATAAACGGGTCCTTTTCGGAATGGCAGGCAGTTACTAGTGGGGTGCCGCAGGGCTCAGTGCTGGGACCCCAGCTATTTACAATATACACTAACAATTTGGATGAAGGAATAGAGTGTAATATCTCCAAGTTTGCGGATGACACTAAACTGGATAGTGGTATGAGCTGTGACCTGGGTGTCATGGTTCATCAGTCACTGAAAGTGGGCAAGCAGGTACAGCAGGCGGTGAAGAAGGCAAATGGTATGTTGGCCTTCATAGCTAGGGGATTTGAATATAGGGCCATGGAGGTCTTAATGCAGTTGTACAGGGCCTTAGTGAGGCCTCACCTGGAATATTGTGTTCAGTTTTGGTCTCCTAGTCTGAGGAAGGACGTTCTTGCTATTGAGGGAGTGCAGAGAAGGTTCACCAGACTGATTCCAGGGATGGCTGGGTTGTCATATAAGGAAAGACTGGATCAACTGGGCCTTTATTCACTGGAGTTTAGAGGGATGAGAGGTGATCTCATAGAAACATATAAAATTCTGACGGGACTGGACAGGTTAGATGCGGGAAGAATGTTCTCGATGTTGGGGAAGTCCAGAACCAGGGGACATAGTCTTAGGATAAGGGGTAGGCCATTTAGGACTGAGATGAGGAGAAACTTCTTCACTCAGAGAGTTGTTGACCTGTGGAATTCCCTGCCGCAGATAGTTGTTGATGCCAGTTCATTGGATATATTCAAGAGGGAGTTTGATAAGGCCCTTACGGTTAAGGGGATCAAGGGGTATGGAGAGAAAGCAGGAAAGGGGTACTGAAGGAATGATCAGCCATCATCTCATTGAATTGCGGTGCAGGCTCGAAGGGCCGAATGGCCTACTCCTGCACCTATTTTCTATGTTTCTAAGCAGAGTCAGCATGGTTTTATGAAAGCGAAATCATATTTGACAAATTTGCTGGAGTTCTTTGAGGATGTAGCGAGCAGGGTGGATAAGGGGAAACCAGTGGATGTGGTGTATTTGGATTTCCAGAAGGCATTTGATAAGATGCCACATAAAAGGTTACTGCGCAAGATAAATGTTCACTGGGTTGGGTCTAATATATTAGCATGGATAGAAGATTGGCTAACTAACAGGAAACAGAGAGTTAGGATAAATGGGTAATTTTCCAGTTGGCAAACAGTGACTAGTGGGGTGCCACAGGGATCGGCGCTGGGTCCTCAATTATTTACAGTTTATATTAATGACTTGGATGACGGGACCGAGTGTAATGTAGCCAAGTTTGCTGATGATACAAAGATGGGTGGGAAAGCAAATTGTGAAGCGGACACACACAATCTGCAAAGGGATATAGACAGGCTAAGTGAGTGGGCAAAAAATTGGCAGATGGAGTATAATGTGGCAAAAAGTGAGTTATCCACTTTGGCAGAAAAGATAGAAAAGCAAATTATAATTTAAATTGAGAAAAATTGCAAAGTGCTGCAGTACAGCAAGACACGCGGGTTCTTGTGCATGAAACACAAAAAGTTAGTGTGTAGGTACAGCAAGTAATCAGGAAGGCAAATGGAATAAGAACATAAAAACATAAGAAATAGGAGCAGGATTAGGCCATACGGCCCCTCGAGCCTGCTCCACCGTTTAATACGATCATGGCTGATCCGATCATGGACTCAGGCAGAGAAAAGCAGAGAAGTCCTGCTAAAACTGTACAGGGTATTGGTGAGGCCACACCTAGAGTACTGCGTACAGTTTTGGTCTCCATATTTAAGGAAGGATATCCTTGCATTGGAGGCTGTTCAGAGAAAATTCACCAGGTTGATTCTGGAGATGAGGGGGTTGACTTATGAAGGTAGGTTGGGCCTATACACATTGGAGTTCAGAAGAATGAGAAATGATCTTATTGAAACATATCAGATAATAAGGGGGCTCGACAAGGTGGATGCAGAGAGGATATTTCCACTCAGACGGGAAACTAAAACTAGGGGACATAGTCTCAGAATAAGAGGCCGCCCATTTAAAACTAAGATGAGGAGGAATGAGGGTAATCTTTGTGTGGAGGTGGAAGATGTTGGTAAGGTTCTTAATGAATACTTTGCGTCTGCTTTCACAAAGGAAAACGATAATGCAGATGCTGCTATCGAGAAGGAGTGTGAAATTCTGGATGAAATAAACAGTGAGCGAGGAGGTATTAAGGGGTTTAGCAGCTTTGAAAGTAGATAAGTCCCCAGGCCCGGATGAAATGCATCCCAGGCTGTTGAGCAAAGTGAAAGAGGAGTAGCAGAGGCCTTGAACATCATTTTCCAGTCCTCTTTCAATTTGGGCATTTTACTGGAGGACTGCTAATGTGGTACCCTTGTTTAAGAAAGGAAAAAGGGATAGACCGAGTAATTACAGGCCTGTTGGCCTAACCTCATTGGAAAAAAATCCTGAGAAACAGGATAAATCTACATTTGGAAAGGCAAAGATTAATTAGGGACAGTCAGCATGGATTTGTTAAGGCAAGATCGTGTTTGACTAACCTGATTGAATTTTTTCAGGAGGCAACCAGGAGGGTCGATGAGGATAGTGCGTACGATGTAGTGTATATGGACTTTAGCAAAGCTTTTGATAAGGTCCCACATGGCGGACTGGTCACTAAGGTTAAAGCCCATGGGATCCAGGGCAAAGTGGCAAGTTGGATCCAAAATTGGCTTCAAGGTAGGATGCCCGGGGTAATGGTTGATGGATGTTTTTGTGACTGGAAGGATGTTTCCAGTGGGGTTCCGCAGGGCTCAGTACTGGGTCCCTTGCTTTTTGTGGTATACATCAATGATCTAGATTTGAATATAGGGAGTATGATTAAGAAGTTTGCAGGTGACATTAAAATTGGCTGAGTGGTTGATAATGAAGAGGAAAGTCATGGACTGCAGGAGGATATCAATCTACTGGTCAGGTGGGCAGAACAGTGGCAAATGGAATTTAATTCGGAGAAGTGTGAGGTAATGCACTTTGGGAGGGCTAATAAGGAAAGGGTATACACATTAAGCGGTAGGCCATTTAAAAGTGTAGATGAACAAAGGGACCTTGGAGTGCTTGTCCACAGATCCTTGAAAGGGGCAGGCCAGGTGGATAAGGTGGTTAAGAAGGCATACAGAATGCTTGCCTTTATTGGGCAAGGCATAGAATACAAGAGCAGGGAGGTTATGCTTAAATTGTATAATACTTTGGTTAGGCCACAGCTGAAGTTCTGGTCGCCGTATTATAGGAAGGACGTGATTGCACTAGAGAGGGCGCAAAGGAGATTTACTAGGATGCTGCCTGGAATGGAGAATCTTTGCTATGAGGACAGATTGGATCGGCTGGGTTTGTTCTCACTGGAACAGAGGAGGCTGAGAGGAGACCTCATTGAGGTGTACAAAATTTTGAGGGGCTTGGATCTAGTGAATAACAAGGGCCTATTTACCTTGGTGGAGGGGTCAATTCCGAGGGGGCATAGTTTTAAGTGGCTGATGGAAGGTTCAGAGAGGATTTGAGGGGAGGATTCATCACGCAGAGGGTTGTGGAGGTCTGGAACTCACTGACTGGAAGGGTGGTGGATGCAGAAACCTTCACTACATTTAAAAGGTGCTCTTGGATGGGCACTTGAAGTGCAGGGTTACGGACCTAGAGCTGGTCAGTGGGATTAGACTGGATAACCTCTTGTTGGCTGGCACAGATACGATGGTAAGTACTGCAGGGAATCAAATAAGGCCGGGATGATCTCCTGGACTAGTTTCGATCGCCTGGATAGGTCAGAGAGAAATTTTCCCAGATTTTTCTTTCCCCCAATTGGCCTGGGTTTTTATCTGCTTTTTGCTCTCCCAGGAGATCACATGGCTCCAGTTGGGGTGGAGTGTAGAATGTTTTTGTGCAAAGGGTGTCGCATTGTGTGGGGTGGACTGGTTGGGCTGGGTGCTCTTTACCTTTCCTTCATTTATATCTAACCTTTAGGGCTGCTGACCAAGGGCTCCTTGTCGGCCGGCGCGGACACAATGGGCCGAAATGGCCTCCTTCTGTGCTGTAGATTTCTATATTTCTATGAATTTCTTCTTTGTGGGTTGTAAATCTATGGAATTCTCTGCCTCTGAGAGCTGTGGAGGCTGGGTCATGGAATATATTGAAGGACAGATGGACAGACTTTTGAGCGATAAGGGAATAAAGAGTTATGGGGAGCGGGCAGGGAAATGAAGCCGAGTCCATGATCAGATCAACCATGATCTTATTAAATGGCGGAGCAGGCTCGAGGGGTCAGATGGCCTACTCCTGCTCCTATTTCTTATGTTCTTATGTTATGTTCAAAGTGGCCATGGTCACAAACACCAAAACCAGCTCTGGTTTCTACTTGATGTGGTCACATCTCGCTACCCATCTCCAAACTGATTTTAGTTCTAACTGGCACAATGTCACTGCATACATAACGCCATACTTGGGTAATCCTGCTATAAATACATATTTTAAAAAGATTAATGGAGCCAGTAAAACTGGCCTAAAGCTATGTTTGGTGAATTCAGATCTCCCCAACACAACATGTCTGGTGTAACAATCTGAACTTTGATTGTAGTGCAAGTTGCTCTGGTGTGAAATGATCCAGCTGGCGCAAGTCATTTTCCAAAGCCGCAAAATTGAGAAACTTGGTTACAAACCTCAGTTGTGTTCATGCATTATTTCAGAAACGTTCAGTTGAATATACGGTGCAGTGATTTAAGTATGCATTTTAATTCTTGCATCATGAATATAACAGTCATGTTTTGCAAAGATGAACTGCTATAAATTTGGCCACAAATGACGCACAAACTGATAGATTATCTTTAAGTTCAGATTGTGATTGCATGACTCATGACAGCTCATGCACACCACCTGTCACAAGTGGATATGAGGTTTTGTAGGATAATTGTGGAAAACTCCCAACTGCATAGTTTTTCTTTTCAATAACAATTTCCATATTTGATCCAACGAAAGCATTAAAGGAGGTATGTTATTTTGAATAGGTTTTGCATTCAGGCTATATTTCTGCATATATTAAGTAAATAGACATAATCACTGGGGTGGAAAATATGATGCGTTTGGAACCTATAAACTAGTTCTGGTTGGTTGACATTTGATAATATATAGGTAGTGCGATCTATTTGTAGCAATCATTAAAATCAGTTTTTACCATTTCTTCCATTACCTTTTCTTCCTCCAATATTCAATTGCCAGATTTTTTTTCAGATTGATAGATTAGTAAAAGCAAATTCCTCCCTGACTCTGACCTGGAAAATGATACATTGTCTGGTCTTTACTGACTTCACTGGTCCCAAGATGTGTGGGCATTGCATGAGTGATATCATTGTGAACATTTGTATGATGTATGCTGTGCCCATGATAAACATCACTTAACATATGCCAATATGCGACGTGCATAATGATGTCATTAACATAATGCACTCACATCTTGGGACCTGGAAAGACCAGGGAGCATTTGGAATTCTTGCCCCACTCACTTTTAAACTTGCCATTTGGTTAACCCAATTGCTGCAAGCTCACAGGTCAAGAATTTTTGGAACTGCTATTAAGGCCCTTAGAAGTGTTTAATTGTAGGATGTCATTTAGCTTAGCTGTGCCTTTGCATTAGTCTCTTGTCGTCTTGAACTTTAGTGATGTTTCAAATAAAAAGGGATTATTCTCCAAATTTACCTGGGTTTATTTTCCACTCCATTTTTTTCCACTCAAATTTCTCCTGGTTTTTGCTGCTAAAGCTTGAAAAGCACCAGGAAAGAAAAATACATTTGCAGCAAAAACTAACTTTAATGATCCTTATCTATTGATAACTTTTTAGAGTATTCTGTACATATATTCTTGTGCTGACATACCTCCTTATTTTAGTCGAGCAAGCCATTCAGTTGTAAAACCAATTGCCACAATGAAAGATGGCCGCAAGTACCTTGTCATGGCAACTATAAATGGAGCCATGTCACAGTTGTACTAGTGCAGGTTGAACCTCTCTGGTCCGGGACTCTCTGGTCCGGAAACGTCCGTGGTTCGGCATTAGGTTGTGGAACTGCTGTTTCGACCATCTTCTTCCAAGCCTGTAGATGGGCAAACTCTATCCTGAGGTGTTTCAGCGATCATGCCTTTTTTTGTCTGGAGACAGTGGGCATCATTAACAGACAGTTTCTCTGCTATCATCAGCAGTCACTTTTATAAAGAAAGAGCAAAACACAAGCAGACAGATACAAATGAAAGAATGTTCAAGTTAGCCCAGGATAGCTGTGAGCAGCACTCTACAGATACCGGTAAGCCATGGCTAGGCGTATGCTTATTTTGGGTGTATCCGTACAGTCATACACCCGACCATGGTTCAGAAAATTCTCTGGTTTGGCACCGGTCAGGTCCCAAGGGTGCCAGACCACAGAGGTTCAACCTATATTGCAAATCGTTCTGGCCACACTGCAATACTAGTGTGACTAGTGCCATGTGGTACAAGTATGACATTGAAACTTGGGCAAATTTTACAGTGAAAGCTGTGATGCAACCGTACAGTTTTATGGTTTCAGTGTGCTGTACTACTCGATATTAGGCTATTGTGGATTGGCCTGCATTGTTTGACAGAGGGCAGGCTAGAATGCCGATGACCATTTCGGTGCAGAAATTCTTCACAAAAATGAAGAGAGAATAAAACCCAGAGTTTCCCTTTTTCAATTGAAAACTTGGTTTCCACAAAATGTAAAAATATCTTGTGCACAGTACTTTTATTCTTTTACATCCGTCACGGTTTTATCTCTGAAGGAATCTGTAGTTTGGTGTGTTATTCTTGGTTTTATGTAGCGGGAATGACCGAGTCATAAGTGATAATCTTGGCGCTTAAAATGTGTTCTACATGGGGCTACAGAAGATGAGTGTGTTCAGCATGTAGTATGTTGCAATTGTAATTCTAAGAGTGTGTCAGGGACTTGGGATAGAGGCATTTTCTTCATGGAAAAAATGTTTAGAATGTTTTTTCTTGAGTGAGATGAGGCAGAAGAGCTGTGTCATTTCTTTATCATCGGATTACAACTGAAGTGGATGCAATAGTGCAATCAACATGATTTACAGAATCGTGTGCATTTGGAAACAAACTTAAGTTTACCAAAAGAAAGACAGACTTGGATTTATATAGCGCCTTTCACAACCTCAAGACGTCCTACAACCAATGAAGTACTTTTTGAAGTGCAGTCACTGTTGTAATGCGGGAAAAGCGGCAGCCAATCTACGCACAAGCAAGCTCCCACACACAGCAATGTGATAATGACCAGATAATGTTTGTTTATTATGTTGATTGAGGGATAAATATTATCCAGGACACCAGGGATAATGACCCTGCTCTTCTTCGAAATAGTGCCATGCGATCTTTTACGTCCACTTGAGAGAGCAGACGGGGCCTTGATTTAATATCTCATCCGAAAGACAGAACCTCTGACAGTGCAGCACTCCCTCAGCATTGCACTGGAGTGTCAGCTTATATTTTTTGTGCTCCAGTCCCTGGAGTGGGACTTGAACCCACAACCTTCTGACTCAGAGGTGAGAGTGCTTACCCACAGAGCCACAACTGACAAAGCTGATACAGATGGTGTGCCTTTTAATGTACTGGTTGCTGCGTTCAGTGGTAGGATCATTTGTAGCTCTACTTCAGTCAGTCACTATTGCACTCAAAATGGTCCCTTTATAGAATCTGAGAATCCATACAGAATTGTGCCGAAGGCATCAAGGATAGCTGGATCAATTGAAGCTTTCAATGGAATGGAGGATCCAATAAGGACCTTTGTCAAATACATTATACACACAGTTTTATAGCTTCTTAATAGCTAAAGTGTGGAAACCCGAAGTTCCAGAACCGAGAGAACACTATCTGTACAGGAGGAGGACGATTGCATTCCCACATGTGAACCATGTTATCATCCACCTCACTACTTGTGTATAAGAACCGACCCTACTTCCAAACGTCAGTGATTTCTCATCATATGTTCAAGTAAATATAGTACTTTTATTAAATGATTATTAGTCCCATACTCCAATATCTATGAAGCTTTTATTATTTAGTGGACACCAGAGACAGAACTGGACAAGTAGACTCCTGTTGACTGGCTGGATAATCCAGAGCAGTTTCCATCCTGCCTGTGGAGAAGTCCAAGTCCTAAGTAGTTCCAGATTAAAAATGTAAATGTGATACAGTAGTTGGAAGGAGGAGTAATGGAAAATTGTAATGTGTTTTGTGTCCCCACTCCAAGGTATGCAATGAAGGTACCTACAGAATACAAGGGAAGTCAGATTAACCACAGAGAGCACTGTATCCATATTATCAAGGAACAAAAATATTTGTGCCCTGAATTTTTCAAAGATTTAGAACTTCCGCCCTTTAAGATCCTCACTGAAATCTGTACTGAACAAATTGATTGGAATTGGGATTTATTAATTTAATTGTTGCTAACTTGGCACTGCATATATTCCATTCTTTAATTGTTTAGAAAATAAAGGGGAGGAAAAATCACTATAATTTCTAGATCACATCCTGAGTTAATAGTATTCTCCCCAAGCTATCCATATTATTCAGACAATGGCCCTTTCTTGATTGTGAAACCAACCAGACATCAACCTTCAGTGAGAAAATATATTCAAAACAACTAAAGAAGTAAATGTGATCGAAAGTACAACTGTTTCTCAACATAGTCTTCACATTCTTGCTCTCTCGCTCGCTCTTGCCTCATGTACACGGGGGGCACCTGTTGAAATATTAAATCTTTGTCTTTGTTTTGCTGTCTTTTCCCATATTTAGTTAATTAGCTGTCTAAGCAGAAAGCAATCTTTGTATCTTAATTTTTAAATATATTGTACAGTTGTCCCAACCAAGGCTAGAAAAAGTAACGTAAGGATTTTAAGGTTAAAAATCTATCTATCTGTGATTTGAATACATTCAATGAGCTAGCCTCAACTGCTTCCTTGGGCAGAGAATTCCACAGATTCACAACCCTCTGGGAGAAGAAATTTCTTCTCAACTCGGTTTTAAATTGGCTCCCCCGTATTTTGAGGCTGTGCCCTCTAGTTCTAGTCTCCCCGACCAGTGGAAACAACCTCTGCCTCTATCTTGTCTATCCCCTTCATTATTGTAAATGTTTCTATAAGATCACCTCTCATCCTTCTGAACTCCAACGAGTAAAGACCCAGTCTACTCTATCATCATAAGGTAACCCCCTCATCTCCGGAATCAGCCTAGTGAATCGTCTCTGTAACCCTTCCAAAGCTAGTATATCCTTCCTTAAATAAGGTGACCAAAACTGCACGCAGTACTCCAGGTGCGGCCTCACCAATACCCTGTACAGTTGCAGCAGGACCACCCTGCTTTTGTACTCCATCCCTCTGGCAATGAAGGGCAACATTCTATTCGCCTTCCTGATTACCTGCAAACTAACTTTTTGGGATTCATGCACAAGGACTCCCAGGTCCCTCTGCACTGCAGCATGTTGTAATTTCTCCCCATTCAAATAATATTCCCTTTTACTGTTTTTTTCCCCCAAGGTGGATGACCTCACATTTTCCGACATTGTATTCCATCTGCCAAACCTTAGCCCATTCGCTTAACCTATCTAAATCTCTTTGCAGCCTCTCTGTGTCCTCTACACAACCCGCTTTCTCACTAATCTTTGTGTCAACTGCAAATTTTGTTACACTACACTCTGTCCCCTCTTCCAGGTCATCTATGTATATTGTAAACAGTTGTGGTCCCAGCACCGATCCCTGTGGCACACCACTAACCACCGATTTCCAATCCGAAAAGGACCCATTTATCCTGACTCTCTGCTTTCTGTTAGCCAGCCAATTCTCTATCCATGCTAATACATTTCCTCTGACTCCGCGTACCTTTATCTTCTGCAGTAACCTTTTGTGTGGCACCTTATCGAATGCCTTTTGGAAATCTAAATACACCACATCCATCACTACACCTCTATCCACCATGCTCGTTATATCCTCAAAGAATTCCAGTAAATTAGTTAAACATGATTTCCCCTTCATGAATCCATGTTGTGTCTGCTTGATTGCACTATTCCTATCTAGATGTCCCGCTATTTCTTCCTTAATGATAGCTTCAAGCATTTTCGCCACTACAGATGTTAAACTAACCGGCCTATAGTTACCTGCCTTTTGTCTGCCTCCTTTTTTAAACAGAGGCGTTACATTAGCTGCTTTCCAATCCGATGGCACCTCCCCAGAGTCCAGAGAATTTTGGTAGATTATAACGAATGCATCTGCTATAACTTCCGCCATCTCTTTTAATACCCCGGGATGCATTTCATCAGGACCAGGGGACTTGTCTACCTTGAGTCCCATTAGCCTGTCCAGCACTACCTCCCTAGTGATAGTGATTGTCTCAAGGTCCTCACTTCCCACATTCCTGTGACCAGCAATTTTTGGCATGGTTTTTGTGTCTTCCACTGTGAAGACTGAAGCAAAATAATTGTTTAAGGTCTCGGCCATTTCCACATTTCCCATTATTAAATCCCCCTTCTCATCTTCTAAGGGACCAACATTTACTTTAGTCACTCTTTTCCGTTTTATATATCGGTAAAAGCTTTTACTATCTGTTTTTTTGTTTTGCGCAAGTTTACCTTCGTAATCTATCTTCCCCTTCTTTATTGCTTTCTTAGTCACTCTTTGCTGTCGTTTAAAATTTTCCCAATCTTCTAGTTTCCCACTAACCTTGGCCACCTTATACGCATTGGTTTTTAATTTGATACTCTCCTTTATTTCCTTGGTTATCCACGGCTGGTTATCCCTTCTCTTACCGCCCTTCTTTTTCACTGGAATCTATTTTTGTTGAGCACTATGAAAGAGCTCCTTAAAAGTCCTCCACTGTTCCTCAATTGTGCCATCATTTAGTCTGTGTTCCCAGTCTACTTTAGCCAACTCTGCCCTCATCCCACTGTAGTCCCCTTTGTTTAAGCATAGTACGCTCGTTTGAGACACTACTTCCTCACCCTCAATCTGTGTTACAAATTCAACCATACTGTGATCACTCATTCCGAGAGCATCTTTTACTAGGAGATCGTTTATTATTCCTGTCTCATTAAACAGGACCAAATCTAAGATAGCTTGCTCCCTTGTAGGTTCTGTAACATACTGTTCTCAGAAACAATCCCGTATGCATTCTATGAATTCCTCCTCAAGGCTACCCTGTGCGATTTGATTTGACCAATCGATATGTAGGTTAAAATCCCCCATGATTACTGCCGTTCCTTTTTCACATGCCTCCATTATTCCCTTGATTATTGCCCGCCCCACCGTGAAGTTATTTTTTGGGGGCCTATAAACTATGCCCACCAGTGACTTTTTCCCCTTACTATCTCTAATCTCCACCCACAATGATTCAACATTTTGTTCATTAGAGCCAATATCGTCTCTCACAACTGCCCTGATATCATCCTTTATTAACAGAGCTACCCCACCTCCTTTCCCTTTTTGTCGATCTTTCTGAATTGTCAGATACCCCTATATGTTTAATTCCCAGTCTTGGCCACCCTGCAACCACGTTTCTGTAATGGCCACCAAATCATACCCATTTGTAATGATTTGTGCCGTCAACTCATTTACTTTATTTCGAATGCTGCATTCGTTTAGGTAGAGAGTGTTTTAATACTAGTTTTTAAACCATGATTTTTAGTTTTGACCCCTCCTGCAGCCCCTTTATATTCATACATATTGTCCCTTCCTATCAACTTGTGGTTTACACTTACCCCAGTGCTACTCTGCTCTGTTGCCTCCTGCCTTTTGCATTTCTTGGGGTTCTGTTCATCTGAGCTCTCATCCACTCTAACTAGCTCAGAGCCCTCTCCTGGGTTCCCATCCCCCTACCAAGCTAGTTTAAAGCCCTTCTAACCGTACTATCAAAAACACCCGCGAGAACATTGGTCCCGTTCTTTTCCAAAAAGAACAAATCCAGCCACTTGAAAATTTCCTGGTTATTTTTTTAAGAACAAAGTAGTTGGTCTCAAACACAATGGAAACATTTACCCTGCCCCCTTAAAAAAAGACATTCAGCTGTCCAGTTTAATTTGTGTGTAGTGTTGCATAGTACAGATGAACATTTCAAAGTAGCAGCACATTTTTGCAGTGATTAATAGCAGATGATATGAAATGCAGTGACTTCCTGCCCATTAAAAATTTTCCTTTGACCTACATAGTGGATGTGGCTATTTGCTTTCCCGGATCATATTTGATTATTCTTACTTCACGGTGTCTCTTGCGTTTCTGAACTTCTCCATTATCATGCTGAAATGTTGCATTGTGGGCGAAAAACTGCTCCTATTGTTGCACATTGAATAAATATTTTCTCTGATACTTTTTCACGAATAGAAACTGTGTATTTTTGTTGAGGAAACTTTGTAAAATTCCTGCTGCTGTGAGTTGGGATGCTGTGTTGTATCCAAGGAGTATTATGTTTGAGTACAAATTTTAAGACTTTTAATATTTAAGGTTTTAATGGCGTAGAAAAACAAATGAGCTGTATTGATTTTGACTGTTTACCTTTTAAAACGTTTTTTCATGTGTTGGGGAAATTTGCATAGAATGTTTTTAATTGCTTTTTCTATAGGGGAGCTTTACTGCTATCTGGTGTCCAGTGTCTAACCTGAGAGTGCTTTATGTTGACTCCAGCAAACTGGCCTGACTTCATTTTAGTCCTGAAAAATAGAAATGCCTGTTTTGGGGAAGGGGGATGTCGCGACTTGCTTGATTGGGTGCATCTAGTTTTACTTCATGACATTCAAATAGTTGCAGAGAAAATGCATCACGCTAATAGGAAACAAAATCCAAGTTGGATAGAGGCAGGAAGATTTTGCACTCCACTGACTGCTTCCTTTGAGTTTACACTATCCGAGAAATTAATCTGTTCTTACTTGGTGACCTTAATTTTCACACCTTGTAACTAGCCTACTGCATTAACTGTTGATTTCAGAACCACAGTGATCAGTACTGAAACATCTTGTTGAAAAGTCTATGCTCTGGTCACAATTACAGAAAATGGATTATGACCAGTCCTAACATTCTGGATAATCTATAAATGTCCTTGACCATTTTAACGCATAGTACTGAGGTACATTTGTCTTCCAACACAGTCGATTGAATAATTCTATTTTTTTAAGCAGAAAAAAAATGACTGAATTGTGGGTATGCTGCACTGACCATTATACTTGCCCAAAAATTGTCATTTTCCAGTGATTGCATATCCAACAGAACGGGACATCAATAAACAAACTTAGAATTCTGTGTTCTGGGAAAAGGAAACCAAGTTGTAAATAAGCTTATTTTGATGATGCAATGTTTAATCAGCATCGACTAAAATATTCACAATGTAGAATAACACAGTTAATCTATTGTCTTCCCATAAATTAGCCATGATCGTAGTGAATGGCAGGGCAGGCTCGAGGGGCCATATGGCCTACTCCTGCTCCTATTTCTTATGTTATTATGCTCTAAATAAAACATTTCTATTGGTGGGCACCTAAGGGTTGTGAATCTTTGGAATTCTCTATGCCAGAGGGCTGTGGATGCTCAGTCGCTGAGTATATTCAAGAGATCGATAGATTTTTGGATGGGGAACCAAGGGATATGTGGATAGTGTGGGAAAGTGATCTTATTTAATGGAGAAGCAGGCACGAATAGCCAAATAGCCTACTCCTGCTCCTATTTCTTATGTTTTGTTTTGCTCTGATCCTTGTCAGTGGAGGGAAGGGAGCTAGTAAGAAAATAGTTCATAGTGAATGATGATTGGAGTTCTATTGCTGTATGATTGTATTGTGACCTTGTTATTGTGCTTATATTCCCAAATGTAAGACTCTTGTACTGCAGGGTGTGAGAAGAGTCTGCAGAAGTTTATGAAAATCAGAGGGACCTGGGTGCCCTTGTAAACAAATCACTGAAAGTTAACATGCAGGTACAGCAAGCAATTAAGAAGGCCTTTATTACAAGAGGATTTGAGTATAAGAGTAAAGACCTCTTACTGCAATTATATAGGGCCCTGGTGAGAACGCATCTGGAGTATTGTGTACAGTTTTGGTCTCTTTACCTAAGGAAGGATATATTTGCCATAGAGGAGTGCAATGAAGGTTCACCAGACTGATTCCTGGGATGGGGGATTGTCCTATGAGGGGAGATTGAGTAGACTATATTTTCTTGAGTTTAGAAGAATGAGAGATGGTCTCATTGAAACATACAACATTTTTACAGGGCTTGACAGGGTAGATGCAGGGAGGATGTTTCCTCTGGCTGAGACGTCTAGAACCAGGGGTCACAGTCTTCAAATAAGAGGTCGGCTATTTAGGACTGAGATGAGGAGAAACTTCTTCATTCAGAGGGTGGTGAATCTTTGGAATTCTCTACCCCAGAGGTTTGTGGAGGTTCAGTCTTTGAGTATATTCAAGGCAGAGATCAATAGATTTTTGGATATTAAGGGAATCAAGGGATATGGGGATAGTGCAGGAAAGTGGATTTAAGGTAGAAGATCAGCCATGATCTTATTGAATGGTGGAGCAGGTTCGAAGGGCCGAATGGCCTACTCCTGCTAATTCTTATGTTCTTGTGTAAAATGGGCATAAGAAAAGATGTTTACAGATGTTGCTGCTGCACAACAGGGTATGACATCTGTCTTCCTACTGGTCCTCCATTTCAGGTTTAATTACATTAATAATGATGCAATGCAAACCAAGGGAGTAAACTAATGAAGGAAAAAATGGACTGATTTATGAAAGTATTGAAGTCTCGGGGAGAAGAATGCTTCGGGTAGTAACGTGCCCAATGCCAAGCAATTGTAGGAACATTTTTTTAAATCCCATGAGTGATAGTGCTGAATCTGTTTGGGGAAAACCTATTTATTAGTTACAATTGGCTTATCTGACTCGAGGCTTCGTGAAGAAAATTGTTTTTGTGGACCTTAATTTTCTCTCTGATTGATAATATCTTTTCCAACTCATTATTTGAGCAGCAGCAGGAATATTTGCCCCCAAATCTGATTAAATTATCTACGGCATGTCTCTATCTTAAATTATAGAACCAGTGAAAATGTGGCAGTAGAGATGTTCCAGTTGCCCTTGCTGGTCTTCACTATGGAGAGGGGTGGGGACGATTGAGCACGGCCATTATCCCCCCCCTAGTTTCAAGTTGTTTGTAGTGTGCACTGTCCAGGCTTCCATATGGGGAATGGCCACTGGAGTGAGGTGCTCGCGGGCTGGTGGCAGCTGTCGAACTGGTAACTGGTAACTGCCATCATGGCAACCAACTTCAGGACAGCAGAGGGAAAAATGCTGCAAGTGTCTCTCTTCTCCCTCCACCTCCCCCACCCCCCATCCCTGCCCCCCCACCCCCCCACACTCCTTCAAATAAAAACAAAAAAGTAACCAGTACTTTTGGTGCTGGCTTTTCTCCACATCCTCACAACCTCGTTTCTGGTTTACTTAACATATTATCTGCTATTGGTGACCAATGTCATATGGTGTGAACATTAAAATAGTTGATGCTGCTTTCAGTAAATTGTCATATATACAATAATATTTTTCAAATATTTGAAGACGTTGATTAAACTTCCGAAAATTGATCATCCATTGCATTGTAGTGAAGGATAATCAGACCCTATTGAGGTAACTCTCAGTTAGCCTGTAAATTAGAATTGTACATACAATTATCAGTGTAGATCATTGTCAGAAGGCATTAGGTCATTTAACATGAGCTAGGAGATGGCATATTCACCAATCTGTCTTATTAAGACAACAATTAATAAATAAATGGATAAGAAGGTCATTGAGCACAGGAAACAGTATTTTTGTTTGGCATGTTTTGGATATTCAACTGGTGGTTAACAATGTGACCTGATAAACAGAGAACCATGAAATTCTCTACTTTGAGAATTTTGAATTTCAGGCAATTTAGCAACAATTTGTTATTTGCATCATTCAAATCAAATTTTGATCTCAATGACAACACAAAATTATTAAACTAAAATTAAAAATATCAATTGAAGGAAGTCATTATAGGTTTAAATTGAATGCCCTGAACAACACTTCCCTTTAAAAGTCAATTTAGATGATATTGAAATTGAGATATTTTGCTCATATAAATTTTTATGATGGCAGATAAACGCTTGCTGCCAGAACAAGATGTTTCCAGTGTCCAGGAGCTCATAAGGTCCAGTCCATTTTACAATGAAAGTAACCAGTGCCAGTTGTTTTTTAACCCTGTTCTTGGTGGAATTCCTGTACATAAGAATTAGGAAAAGGAATAGGCCATACGGTCCCTCGAGCCTGTTATGCCATTCAGTAAGATCATGGCTGATTTTCGGCCTCAACTCCACTTTGAAAGTCGGTGTGGATGTGAGACATTGATTGATGAGCTCTCTATTTGTGAGCACACACATTTATTTGGATTAAATAACAAACTGGAATTACAGAGCATATAAGTTTAAGGAACCCTATTCATATTTTCCAATTTGATGAATAACTGTTTTGTGGACAGTAAACCTAAAATTGGTGATTGTATATGCTCTCTCTCTCATATATATTCCAATTTACCTTCCTCCTTCCTCTTTCTCTCTTGCTCCCCACCCCCATATGAACTGCAATCTGTGTTTACACTAAATGTATTTTTTCATGGGTCTCTGACTGCTACCAGGATTAAGGAAGCAAATTTAGCAATGCAAATGCCTAGAGCCCAGTTAATGAGTTCTGACCCAAAAAGTAAAGCAGCTTCTCTTTCTGTCTCCAAAATAAATCAATCTCACTTACTCTTGCATTTTCTTCCAATCTTGTGATATGTTTTCATTTCAGTTTTTTCTCATTCCCCTGCTTGACTGCAGGTTTCTGTGGTCTGGGAAAAATATACTCTAATCTTACAAAATTTGCGGCATTTCTGGGCCCTTTCTTGAAATTGTGAGTTCGAAGAAAAGATTGCTGTCTTGAATCTTGAATCAAACATAGCAAAGAAAATGCAGGTACAGGCATGTGATACGGGGAAAGATACTTTCTGTATCCAAAGTCTTTGATTTGAAGACAAGTGGAGTAAAGAGTATTTTCAAACATTTTGGCCATAAAGTAGGAACATTGTGACCCAAGTGATTGATTGTGAAATGTTTAGCAGATTTGGAGCAGATCTCTCTCCATTTAATCAGAACTGCTCTCTGCATGAACTGTTGTCATATTCTATTTTACTTATTTTGCTGGAAAATATTTGACACAGGCTTGCGTGTCATCAGCATCTGGAATATGCACATCTTTTAACTAGCATGAAAAAATGCTGGGCCATAGAAATTTATTCACAGCACAGAGGGCCCAAGTTTCCACACGATAAAAAACGGGCGCCCCTCCGAGCTGGGCGCCCGTTTTTCGGGCCTAAAACGGCGCCTAAAAAAAACCTCGCGATTCTGGAGCAAACTGCAGCTCCTTGTCTGCCTGGCGTGGCGCCCAGGGGGGCGGAGCCTACACTCGCGCCGATTTTGTAAGTGGGAGGGGGCGGGTACTATTTAAATTAGTTTTTTTCCTGCCGGCAACGGCGTTCGCGCATGCTCAGTGTGAAAAAAAACATTGGCACTCGGCCATTTTTGTAGTTCTTTGTAGCTGTTTAATTTTTGAAATTTTTTTTAATAAAAGCACATTGCCATCAGCACTTGCAGCCTTCTCACTGTCTCCTCCCCACCACACCCCTCCGCGGGAAGAACGGGCGCCTCCTCCCCCCACCGCGGGAAAGAACAGGCGCCTCCTCCCCCACCGCGGGAAAGAACAGGCGCCTCCTCTCCCCCCTTCCCCACCGCGGGAAGAACGGGCACCTCCTCCCCCCACCGCGGGAAAGAACGGGCGCCTCCTCTCCCACCTCTCCCCCCCCCCCCCCCCCCCCCTCCCCCCCGCGGGAAGAACAGGCGCCTCCTCTCCCCTCCTCCCCCGCGGGAAAGAACGGGCGCCTCCTCTCCACCTCTTTTCCCCCCCCCCCCCCCCCCCCCCCCCCCCCCGGTGGGAAGAACGGGCGCCTCCCCCCCCCCCCGCGGGAAAGAAACGGGCGCCTCCTCTCTCTTTCCCCACCCCCCACCCCCC
>NW_027250671.1:0-57500 GCF_044704955.1 Pristiophorus japonicus | reverse complement strand
GCGGGAAGAACGGGTGCCTCCTCTCCCCTCCTCCCCCCGCGGGAAAGAACGGGCGCCTCCTCTCTCTTTTTCCCCCCCACCCCCCCCCCCGGTGGGAAGAACGGGCGCCTCCCCCCCCCCCCCCCCCCCGCGGGAAAGAATGGGCGCCTCCTCTTTCCCCTCCCCCACCCCCCCCCCCCCCCCCCCCCAGCGGGCAGAACGGGCGCCTCCTCCCATCCCCCCCCCCCCCTCGAGAAGAACGGGCGCCTCAGGCTGACTGCAGCATTCTCCGTGCCTGAAGCACTTTCACACAGGTAGGAAGATGGTTTATTTAATCTTTTCTTTCCTTATAAATGTATATTCAGGTTGGATTTATTTGTATAATATTTGAAGAAGTATAAATAAGGATTTATTGTAGAATTTAATGAGTTCCCTTCCCCTCCCCCCCCCCCCCCCCCCACCTCGTTCTGGACACCTAGGGCCCAAGTTTCCACATGATTTGCACCTGATTTTTTAGGAGCAACTGGTGGAGAACGGACTCTCTTAGAAATCGCAATTCTCCACATTTTTTTTTTCTGCAGTTCTAGTCAGGTAGAACAGTTTCACTTTGGAACAGAATTTTTTCTTCAAAAGGGGGCGTGTCCGGCCACTGACGCCTGATCCAGTCCGGGAGCGGGAGTCGGGTCGAGTCCAGTGGGGGGGGGGGGGGGGTAGGGTCGGGGGGCGGGAGCGCGGGTCGGGTCGGGTCCAGTCAGGGGGGCGGGAGCGGGGAACAGGAGCGCGGGTCGGGTCCAGTCGTGGGGGGAGCGGGTGTCGGGTCTGGTCTGGAGGCAGGGGGGGGGGAAGCAGGAGCTGGCCGTGGGAGGAGCCTTATTCACGCAGCCCCAGTGAGGCCATTCGGCCAGGGCTAGGGGCTGCGTGCTTCGGGCCCCTCCCACACAGTTCGACGCCTGGAGCCTGTAGCACGCGTGTGCAGAGGTCCCGGCACTGTTTTCAGCACAGGGACCTGGCTCCGCCCCCCCACAGCTCGTGTCGGCTGCGCCGAGGGCCAGAGGACCTGCAGGGAGGTGGAGAATACAGAGGATTTTTTTAGGCGCACTTTGTGGCGTGAAGAACGGGCGTCCAGGTCGGGACTGCGCTGTTCTAGGCGCGTGTGGAAACTTGGGCCCCTAATTTGTAACCTGCGCCTGATTTTTTAATGTGTAGAACAGGTTTTTTCAGTTCTACAAAAATCTTCACTTGCTCCATTCTACTTTTAGTTTGGAGTACGTTTTCACTCTGGAAACTTTGAAATCAGGCGTCAGTGGCCGGACACGCCCCCTTTTGAAGAAAAAATTCTGTTCCAAAGTAGAACTGTTCTACCTGACTAGAACTGCAGAAAAAAAAATGTGGAGAATTGCGATTTCTAAGAGAGTCCGTTCTCCACCAGTTGCTCCTAAAAAATCAGGTGCAAATCATGTGGAAACTTGGGCCCAGAAGGTGCTCATTCGGCCCATTGTGTCTATGCTGGCCCGTTGCTAGAGCAATCCAAAACAAACCCCATGACCCTACTCTCTCCCCAAAGCCTCTTGTCTCTTTCTGCTTCAGATACGTATCCAATTCTCTCTTAAAAGATGCAGTTTCCTGGGAGGACAGGCGCACCAACATCAGTGTCCTCACCCAGGCTAACATCCCCAGCATTGAAGCAATGACCACACTCGATCAGCTCCGCTGGGCAGGCCACATAGTTCGCATGCCAGACACAAAACTCCCCAAGCAATTGCTCTATGCAGAACTCCTTCACGGCAAATGAACCAAAGGTGGCCAGTGGAAACGTTACAAGGACACCCTCAAAGCCTCCCTGATAAAGTGCGACATCACCACTGAAACCTGGGAGTCCCTGGCCGAAGACCAGCCTAGGTGGAGAAAGTGCATTCGGGAGGGCGCTGAGCTCTTCGAATCTCAACGCCGCGAGCGTGAAGAGGTCAGGCGCAGGCAGCGGAAGGAACGTGTAACAAATGAGTCCCACCCACCTTTCCCCCGACGAATGTCTGTCCCACCTGTGACAGGGTCTGTGGCTCTCGTATTGGACTGTTCAGCTACCAAAGGACTCACTTTAGGAGTGGAAGCAAGTCTTCCTCGATTCCAAGGGACTGCCTATGATGATGAAAAGATGCAGTGGTCTCTGCCTCAACCACTCTCTGTAAACATTCTTTGTTAATATGACCCTCTGTGTGAAGAAATTTCTCCTGACCCACCTCCTCAGTTCCATCATAATTTTAAATGGATGACCTTTCATCACAATCTAGCCAACTAGAGGAGAAATTGTTTTTCCACATTCGATCTATATTTTAAAACAATTGAAACCTTCATATTTTTTTAAATTTCTATTAATTCTCCTCTTGGCCTTCTCTGCTCAGTACAAATAGTCCCAGTATCTCTGGAATTCCACCATAACTATGATTTCCCTTGCATCATACTGTGCCTATTGTTTTAGTACCCTTTCTATTAGGGTGCCCAAATGGGGCCTAATGGGTTTTGTATAAATACATCATTACTACTTTACTTTTGTACTCTCTGCTTCTATTTATAAAACCCTAAATTCTATTGGATTATATTATGGCTTTTTCTACCTGCACTCGTAATACAATTAATTGCCACCTTCAAATTATGTATCAAAATATGTAGTTGGGTGATTTTCTATAGATTTGACTTCATATTCATGACTGCTACAAATGTTAGCACAGAATGTTGAACAGACTGGAGGCCTGATTAGGCCAGTATCACGTAACTGCTGTTTATATTATGGCTCAAAGGTTTACTTTTAGTGTTCCTCCTTGGCATTTTTCTAATACATCCCTTTTGTAATAATTTATAGGTGGCTTATTTTGCATTGCAGTTTAAAAGAACCCTTATTTTATTGGCTTACACCAACCAGCTTTCAAAGTTGTAACTGATTTGGGAAATTTTTCAGTCAGGCTTGGTTCCTAGAGGCTCAAAAATGTTGGCCAATGACCAGATGTTTTCAATTGCTCCAACTCTGGCTTTTCATGTAAAAAAAAAATCAGCTGAAGAGAAATGGGTTTGATTGTTCTATTGTCTACATCTCTTTACGAAGCTAGGAAATAATTTTAAAATAATTTAGCAGATGACCATTCCCTTAGAAATACACATTCACGTTATGTGATTAGCAAAAGGATGTGATGTTTTATTAGTCTTGTGCACTATTTCTGGAACACTTTAATCTCTCTCGGCCCTGTACTTTCTACACTCTATTCCTGTCACCATTTGCCTAACTCCCAACTTGTTTCTCTCCTTCGTGGTACTGTCATTTCCGGCTGGTTTGTTCTGTCTTTGCATTAGTCTCTCTCTCTCTCTCTCTCTCTCTTTATCTGCCCAACTCACATTTCTGTGTCTGCCTTTTAGAGGTTCCTGATGAAAGTCGTGAATCGTACAAATCCTTGACTGAGGAATGTTGTTCCACTGGCCTGCATCACATCTATAGCCAACTGCCCAATCATCCTGTTTCCATGTAGCAGAGAATGCTACAAACACTACAGATTAAACTTTAAAAAAAATCATAGCTTGATATATGATGCAAATGAAATATATTCTGCGATTATGATTTGAGTGTAGAATCAATTCGGTCTGCTTCAGATTTCCCACGAAGAGAAAGTTGATGATCCTGAAATAAAAACAGAAAATGGTGGAAATACTCAGCCAGTCAGGCAACATCTGTGGAGAGAGAAACAGATTTAACGTTTCAGGTCGATGACCCTTTGTCAGAACTGGAAAAGGTTGGAGATATAACCGGTTTTTCAGGAAGTGTAGGGGCAGGAAAAGGAGGCGGGGAGGAAAGAACAAAAGGGAAGGTCTGTGATAGGGTGGCAGGCAGAAAAGATTAACAGACTGAAAGTACTGGTGGGGGGCCCATGGGCCGAGGGAAGATGCTGCTCACCGCCGCCAATCTTGCCAAGAGCAAATCAAAGTCCGTCCTTGTGCAGATGGCGAGTGCAGCTGGAACTGGCTTCTGTTTCAATGCAAAGCGGAGACTGCGGGAAAAACTAGTCCTGAGAAAACACGATCCTATAGTGAACAAGCATGTCCTTTTCTTTGAAAAGAAAAAAATCAGGTCAATCTGATATAGGGAGCTTAAATGAACTGGCTTTGAGCAAGGACTGTTTAGGAACTGAAGAAGATTTCCTGGAAATAGAATGACGCAAAAGGTGATGGTGATATTTCAACAGAAGACAGTGACACGAGAAGAGGGGACTAACTCTTTGCACTTTTATTTACAATTTGTTAGTTATTTTTAAAGTGTACAATAAAATGAACTACGGATATAAAAAAAAACATAAGGGATGGTGGTGCAGGGCAAAAGGAGATGGTAATGGAACAAATTAAGAAACAAAACATGAGTCTAGATAGGGTGTAAATGGAGATGGCAGAATAGCTGCCGTGGGAAAGAGGGGAAAAAAATCAGAAAAAAATAGGGGCAGAGGTTAAGGTTTGAAATTGTTGAACTCTGTTAAGTCCAGAAGGCTGTAAAGTGCCTAAACAAAAGATGAGGTGCTGTTTCTCGAGTTTACGTTGAGCTTCATTGGAGCAGTGTAAGAGGAGACCACATCGTGAGCAGCAAATTACAGTATACTAAATTGCAAGAAGTATAAGTAAATTGCTGCTTCACCTGGAAGGAGTGTTTGGGAAGGGAGGAGGTAAAAGGACAAGTGTTGCATCTCCTGCGCTTGCACGGGAAGGTGCTGGGGGTGATTGAGGAGTGGACCAGGGTGTTGCAGAGGGAGCGGTCCCTTTTAGAATGCTGAAAGGGGAGGGGAAGATGTGATTGGTGGTGGTGGATCACGCTGGAGGTGGCGGAAATGGCGGAGGATGATCCATTGAATGTGCAGGCTGGTGGGGTGAAAGGTGAGGACAAAGGGAATTCTATCGTGGTTCTGGGATGGAGGAGAAGGGGTGAGAGCACAAATGCAGGAAATAGAATGGACACGGTCGAGGGCCTTGTGGAGGGGAATCCTCGGTTGAGAAAAAAGGAAGACATATCGGAAGCACTAATATGGAAGGTGGCGTCGTCAGAACAGATACGACGGAGACGGAGAAACTGGGAGAATGGAATGGAGTCCTTACAGGAAGAGGGTGGGAGGAAGTGTAGTCCAGGTAGCTGTGGGAGTCAGTGGGCTTGTAGTGAATGTATGTCAATAGTCTACATAAATGGAGACACAGAAGTCAGGAAAGGAACCGGAGAGTCGGAGATGGACCATGTGAAGGTGAGGGAAGGGTGGAAATTGGAAACAAAGTGAATGAAATTTTCTAGTTCAGGGTGAGAGCAAGAAACGACACCAATACCCTATATAGTTGCAGAAGGACCTCCCTGCTTTTGTACTCCATCCCTCTCGCAATGAAGGCCAACATTCCATTCGCCTTCCTGATTACCTGCTGCACCTGCAAACTAACTTTTTGGGATTATCCAAAAAGAGTTTCATGCACAAGGACCCCCATTCAAATAGTATTCCCTTTTTTTGTTTTTTTTCCCAAGGTGGATGACCTCACACTTTCCGACATTGTATTCCATCTGCCAAACCTTAGCCCATTTGCTTAAACTATCTAAATCTCTTTGCAGCCTCTCTCTGTCCTCTACACAACCCGCTTTCCCACTAATCTTTGTGTCATCTGCAAATTTTATTACACTACACTCTGTCCCCTCTTCCAGGTCATCTATTTTTATTGTAAATAGTTGTGGTCCCAAAACCGATCCCTGTGGCACACCACTAACCACCGATTTCCAACCCGAAAAGGACCCATTTATCCCGACTCTCCGCTTTCTGTTTGCCAGCCAATTCTCTATCCATGCTAATACATTTCCACTGACCCCGCGTACCTTTATCTTCTGCAGTAACCTTTTGTGTGGCACCTTATCGAATGCCTTTTGAAAATCTAAATACACCACATCCATCGGTACACCTCTGTCCACCATGCTCGTTATATCCTCAAAGAATTCCAGTAAATTAGTTAAACATGATTTCCCCTTCATGAATCCATGCTGCGTCTGCTTGATTGCACTATTCCTATCTAGATGTCCCGCTATTTCTTCCTTAATGATAGTTTCAAGCATTTTCCCCACGACAGATGTTAAACTAACCGGCCTATAGTTACCTGCCTTTTGTCTGCCTCCTTTTTTAAACAGAGGCGTTACATTAGCTGCTTTCCAATCCGCTGGTACCTTCCCAGAGTCCAGAGAATTTTGGTAGATTATAACGAATGCATCTGCTATAACTTCCGCCATCTCTTTTAATACCCTGGGATGCATTTAATCAGGACCAGGGGACTTGTCTACCTTGAGTCCCATTAGCCTGTCCAGCACTACCCCCCTAGTGATAGTGATTGTCTCCAGGTCCTCCCTTCCCACATTCCTGTGACCAGCAATTTCTGGCATGGTTTCTGTGTCTTCCACTGTGAAGACCGAAGCAAAATAATTGTTTAAGGTCTCAGCCATTTCCACATTTACCATTATTAAATCCCCCTTCTCATCTTCTAAGGGACCAACATTTACTTTAGTCACTCTTTTCCGTTTTATATATCTGTAAAAGCTTTTACTATCCGTTTTTATGTTTTGCGCAAGTTTACCGTCGTAATCTATCTTTCCTTTCTTTATTGCTTTCTTAGTCATTCTTTGCTGTCGTTTAAAATTTTCCCAATCTTCTATTTTCCCACTAACTTTGGCCACCTTATACGCATTGGTTTTTAATTTGATACTCTCCTTAATTTCCTTGGTTATCCACGGCTGGTTATCCCTTCTCTTACCGCCCTTCTTTTTCATTGGAATATATTTTTGTTGAGCACTATGAAAGAGCTCCTTAAAAGTCCTCCACTGTTCCTCAATTGTGCCACCGTTTAGTCTGTGTTTCCAGTCTACTTTAGCTAACTCTGCCCTCATCCCACTCTAGTCCCCTTTGTTTAAGCATAGTATGCTCGTTTGAGACACTACTTCCTCACCCTCAATCTGTATTACAAATTCAACCATACTGTGATCCCTCATTCCGAGAGGATCTTTTACTAGGAGATCTTTTATTATTCCTGTCTCATTACAGAGGATCAGATCTAAGGAAGCAGTTGAGGCTAGCTCATTGAATGTATTCAAGTCACAGATAGATAGATTTTTAACCAATAAGTGAATTAAGGGTTATGGGGAGCGGGTGGGTAAGTGGAGCTGAGTCCACGGCCAGATCAGCCATGATCTTGTTGAATGGCGGAGCAGGCTTGAGGGGCTAGATGGCCTACTCCTGTTCCTAATTCTTATGTTCTTATGTTCTTATATTCATCAATGTACCGGAAAAAGAGGTGAGGGAGGGGACCCGCGTAGGACTGGAACAAAGAATGTTCCACGTATCCCATGAAAAAGCAGGCATAGCTAGGACCCATGCGGGTTCCCACCTTTTAATTTGGAGGAAGTGAGTGGAGTCAAAGGAGAAGTTGTTCGATGCAAGAACCAGTAAAGCCAGACAGAGGAGGGCGGTGGTGGATGGGGACTGGTTGGGCCTCTGCTCGAGGAAGAAGCGGAGCACCTGGCTGTCCTGGTGGGGGATGGAAGTGTAGAGGGATTGGACATCCATGGTGAAAAGGAGACGGTTGGGGCCAGGAAACTTTAAAATGGCGAAGGGCATCCTGAATACTGATTTAAGTGACTGTGATCTGAATGTCCTTTCCTCTTAATCTCTTCTTGTTCCTGTGTGATTTAGTTCCTATCTTTCATCACTTTTTGACCTGAATATTCAATCTCGACAGATATTGCGATGCTGTCATACACAGATGCTCCATAATGTGTTCTAAATTAATCCAGGTCCTTCCTTTCTGTCTATTTCTAATTACTCATTTATCAAAAAATCAAATCTCCCAACTATCATCTCTTTAATTTCTCAAAATACCTACTTTATACACAACATTCATATGGGGTTTGTAGACGTTGTGAGGAGTTAATTGGGCCCAGATCGTGGATGCAATTACAATCAACCAATTAACTGAAGGCGCCAACAGCTAATTATTATCTCCTTGGTGCTGCAGAGAAACCCAAGAATGAGGCACCCTGAGCTGCAGCTGTTGCAGTTTCAGCTGCATGGCATTAAACAGTATTTTAAAACCAAGAAATGACTGCTGTCCACTCACACACACTAATCTGGAGACGGTTCACATTTAAAATAGATTATCCACTTTTATCTGTACACAAGGAATGTCTGCCTGTGTGTAGTGGTTCCATAATGAACGTTGCTCAGGACTGAAGTTTTATAAAATACAGCTGTTGGTTTTTTAAAAAACAAAGTTGGACTTTGATGATCTAATATATATATGCCATTATCATTTTACGAACTTATTTTTCTTGCTGCAGGAAAATAAGCCTTGTTGTTATCTCTATAAATAGTCCTGCTAACTAATTTCCTTCCCATTCCAAATAAAAATACAATGTTACATAATGCAAAAATACAGTATGTGTTACTGTTTCTTCATCTGGCATATCTACCAGGAACTAGTTTAACGGAAACAACAACTTGCATTTATATAGTGCCTGCAACATAGTAAAACGTCCCAAAGCGCTTCAAGGGAGCGTTATCAAACACATTTCCTGAGCCACGTAAGGAGCTATGAGGACCAGTGACAAAAGCTTGGTCAAAGTGGTAGGTTTTAAGAAGCATCTGAAAGGAGGAGAGAGAGTTAGAGAGGCTGAAAGCACGGTTGCCAATGGAACTGTGCTGACACAGATTTGTACTAATTCAGCCAAGGATGGATCCTGTAGGGAACCTTTCATAACTTGTAGAATTGTTGCTCTAATACTGGTTTTCCAACACAAACAGTTACCTGCGTCAACTATAATGGTATTTATTTTCCAATTGTCAGCTGAATTGTTAGTCGGTCCAGCGGCTGTTTACTGCTTGTCTTCTCTTGGACCTTGGGCTTTAACATCTTTGCTGTTCCAGCAGTCTCAGCTTCGGAATGTTGACCAACCTGGAATTCTTGCACCTCTGACTTTCTCACTCTAAAAAAGGCAAAGGAATACGACTGTGAGGAAGTGTTATCCCAGTGTTGGACTACGACCATACAAGACTTGCACTCCAGTCTTCGAGAAACAAGTTAACTTTTAAGATTTAGTCAATGCGTATGAGATTCCAAACTAGCAAACACATCTATTATACGCACAAGTAGAATACACACTGGGGACCAGGAGCCTTAACAATCATAGTCGTTCCCGGTCAGAAGTATCTCTCAGAAATACATTGCATTCTGTATTTGTTTTCTATAACGCCTACTTCGGCCATTATATATGATAGAACCCGAGCACCAGGTGCTCTTCCTTTGTCTGTAACGTGACCCTAACCAGATTTGTCCAACCCTTGGCTACTTTGGCACAAAATCGTTAAGAAAGGAAGCCCCACCTCTGAATAAAGGATCACCATTTTGTTTCTCTCAATACTTTCTCACTATATTTCTGTGTTCATGATAAACCAACCCCCACTTAACTATTTTAAACTTGTACACTTTTAAAATAAGTTTCATCTGTGCATCTATTGTCTAAATCCAATTTTCGATCTCTCAAAACCCACGGTGCTCCTTATCGTTGTACTAAGCAGTTAATTTATTGAATTATACACAATCCTACCCCCAGCTTACATCCAATCTCTTTCTACAGGGCTCACACCTGGTTTCCATTTGGCAGCTATCGATAGATAGTGTGGCGTAACTGAAATTAGGAATTGACCTAGTGGGGTATTGAGGTTATAGACCTGCATCCTATCACTCTGAAGCAGCATTAAACAGCAACTTAAGATGTTGATTGTGATCCTCGACAAAACTTAGCCAGTAATACTGTGCCAGGTGGATGAATTGTTAATCTGGCTAATCTTGGCTTTGTTGTTGAAATCACCCTCGTAGATGGAGGAAGTGTAATTAGGAAGTGTAATTACAAATTTTGAGGTATCTACTGTACACGGTCCACGTCTCTGAGCCATACAGGAGGGCGGGTATTACCACGGCCCTGTAGACCATGAGCTTGGTGACAGTTGTGAGGGACTGATCTTCAAACACTCTTTTCCTCAGACGACCGAAGGCCGCACTGGCGCACTGGAGGTGGTGTTGGATCTCATCATCAATGCTTGCCCTTGTTGATAGGAGGCTCCCAAGTACAGTAGACACCTCAAGTCGCTGGAGAAATACCACCAGCGATGTCTCCGCAAGCTCCTACAAGTCCCCTGGGAGGACAGACACACAAACATTAGCGTCCTCGTCCAGGCCAACATCCCCAGCATTGAAGCATTGACCACACTTGATCAACTCCGCTGGGCAGGCCACATAATTCGCATGCCAGACACGAGACTCCCAAAGCGCTCTACTCGGAACTCGTCCACGGCAAATGAGCCAAAGGTGGGCAGAGGAAACATTACAAGGACACCCTCAAAGCCTCCCTGATAGAGTGCAACATCCCCACTGACACCAGGGAGTCCTTGGCCATAGACCGCCCTAAATGCAGGAAGTGCATCCGGGAGGGCGCTGAGCTCCTCGAGTATCGTCGCCGAGAGCATGCAGAAATCAAGCCCAGTCAGCGGAAGGAGCGTGCGGCAAACCAGGCTCCCTGCCCACCCTTTCCCTCAACGACTATCTGTCCCACCTGTGACAGAAACTGTGGTTCTCGTATTGGACTGTACAGCCACCTAAGAACTCATGCTAAGAGTGGAAGCAAGTTTTCCTCGATCCCGAGGGACTGCCGATGATGATGACAAATTTTGGGTCTACAATAGATATTTCCGGGCTCTTCATTAGCGATCTTCCGATAAATAGTTCTCGTTTTCACTGCAATCCGTTTACCTTTGCTGCGCCATATCGAATCATATAATAGAATGGCCCAGGGGTCATAACAGATATCACTTGTTCCATGTACTGGATAGCATAAACTCGCTTGTGTCCTCAAGTACATTTCTCTCTTGTTCAAGAAGGCAGACTGATGAACTTTTTCTTCTTGGGCAGTCTCTTGGAGTCGAAGACGACTTGATTGATGAACATTGTAGTAAAATGAGGTTAATTATAAACCAACAGGCTGCTTTATTATATACTCCATATATGAACAAACATAGTTTATTAACTGTCTTTTTTTATTATCCGTTCCTGAGATGTGGGCATCACCGACAAGGCCAGCATTTATTGCCCATCCCTAATTGTCCCTGAGAAGGTGGTGGTGAGCCGCTGCCTTGAACCGCTGCAGTCCGTGTGATGAAGGTATTCCCACAGTGCTTTTAGGAAGGGAGTTCCATGATTTTGACCCAGCGATAATGCAGGAACGGCGATATGGTGGTGTGTCAGGATGGTGTGTGACTTGGCCGGGGAACGTGGAGGTGGTGGTGTTCCCATGCGCCTGCTGCCCTTGTCCTTTGAGGTGGTAGAGGTCGCGGGTTTGGGAGATGCTGTCGAAGAAGCCTTGGCGAGTTGCTGCAGTGCATCTTGTAGATGGTGCACACTGCAGACATGGACATGGTGTGGAGGGAGTGAATGTTTAAGGTGGTGGATGGGGTGCCAATCCAGCGGGCCGCTGTGTTGAGCTTCTTGTGTTGTTGGAGCTGCACTCATCCAGGCAAGTGGAGCGCATTCCATTACACTCCTGACTTGTGCCCGTTAGACGGTGAAAAGGCTTTGGGGAGTCCGGAGGTGAGACACTCGCCACAGATACCTGCCCTTGTAGCTACAATATTTATGTGGTTGATCCAGTTTAGTTTCTGATCAATGATGATCCCCAAGATTTGATGTTGGGGGATTCGACGATGATAATGCTGTTGAATGTCAAAGGACAATTAGACTCTCGCTTGTTGTAGATGGTCATTGCCTGACACTTATGTGGCGTGAATGTTAGTTGCCATTTATCAGCCCAAGCCTGAATGCTGTCCAGGTCTTGTTGCATGCGGGCACGGACTGCTTCATTATCTGAGCAGTTGCGAATAGAACTGAACACTGTGCACTCACCAGCAAACATCCCCATTTCTGACCCTGTGATGGAGGGAAGATTATTGACAAAGCAGCTGAAGATGGTTGGGCTTAGGACTCTGCCCTGAGGAACTCCTGCAGTGATGTACTGGGGTTGAGATGATTGACCTCCAACAACCACAAACATCTTCATTTTATGCTAGGTATGACTCCAGCCAGTGGAGAGGTTTCCCCTTGGTTCCCATTGATTTGCATTTCACTAGGGCTCCTTGATGTCACACTCAATCAGATGCTGGCTTGATGTCCAGGGCAGTCACTCTCACCTCACCTCTGGAATTCAGGTATATTGTCCATGTTTGGACCAAGGCTGTAATGAGGTCTGCAGCTGAGCATTCCTGGTGGAACCCAAACTGAGCATCGGTGAGCAGGTTATTAGTAAGTGCTGCTTGATAGCATTTCCATCACTTTGCTCGTGATTGAAAGTAGACTGATGGATGGGGTGGCAATTGGCTGGATTGGATTTGTCCTTTTTGTGGATAGGACATACCTGGGCAGTTTTCCATAGTGGATGCCAATCTATTGTATAACACTCCTTATAACATCGAAAACAACAAAGCACACATCATTATTCCCTATTAATAGGTTAAACTCACTTTATTGACAGGAAAATCTTTGAATCTAGTCAGTGCGAACCTCAGGAAGGAATTTCTATCTCACTGTCTGTCTTCCACTGCAGATTTTCTCTTTAAGCTGGATAGGAAGCCAATGACTGGGCCTCTGACTGTCCCAAGATATGCCAGGGATTGGCTGGTTCAGCATCCAATCAATCTGGTCACCTCGACTCAAAATTCTCCCACATGGCCTGTTCAGTTGAGACCCATACTGTGCTCTAATAAATGTAGGCATTCCAAAATGTTACGGATGAATGTCACTGGAATGTATCTACAAATGTATTGTTTTGAATTAATGTGGTATGTGGACCATTTCCCCTGCCACTTCATCTGCCTCAAAGATATCAATTCCCATTGCGACTGTTCTGTAATATTGAGGATTTGTTATTGCTGGCGAATGTATCTTGGTATTTAATGGAACTTAATTGTTGCCTCTCGAATAGTTTTGGAGCATTTTTATTAACCCTTATTGTACATGTTATTGGTCAACTCAGTGTGGGAAATCAGTTTGGGGAACCTTGTCATACACTGAGAGAACTTCATTGGTCAGGGCATGTCATCACTTTTTCACTACCCATTGTTAGTTTATCCGAGCCCTTCATTGTCACGTATTTTGATCTTGGACGATACTTGCAGTGCTGATTTAAGATGGTGTAACTGAAACCTTTTTAGGTCCTTTCAGGTAATATCTTTTGGTCTCAACCTTACAGAAGAGCAGCAAGTATCAGAGCTTAGTACATTTTTAGTCTCCAACTTCATCAAATACTCCATCTTCAGACTTACAAATGCAATAAATACATTTCCTGCTTGGCCTGCAAGCTTCTTGTTGAATGTGCCCTCGGACATGATACTCTGGAGGGAGGTGAACTGTTGGGCTATCTTCAGCTGTGTCGTTGTGCCTTTTGCCAAAGTTCCTGTGCTGGGTCCCAGGAGCAGGCTTGAACCGTCACTTCCATTAATCAAGGCAAGTTCTAACTGCTGATGAACAGTGGCCCATGATGGGCTGGACATCATGCTGTGATTGTGGGGTGCAGTCATCAGAAATTACCACTTTACAGTTCATTCAGATCATTTTGTGCAAAAATTGCCGTCGGCAGAATCTGGCAGCAGACATTGCCCATTGTTGGGACAGGACTGTACAGGTCTGCAGTGCTCAGAGTGCGTTGGGGTAGGAAGTCAACCAGCCCACGGTCAGGCCCAAAATATTGACCCTACCTCAACGTCATCAGCGCACACTGTTTATTTCCTGCATCAGTCAGCAGCACCAAATGAAAACTATTCTAGAAGCGTTTCACTGCTTCTGACTGAAGGGTTATTTATAGCACAGGGTTGCTCCGCCACTCGACTATCTGAGGCAATCCTGTGATATAAAGGGGGCACAAGAGATTCACAGACCGAGCATATTGACTTTAATTTGATTTTTTTTCTCTCTGTTGCGTATTGGTACCAGTATGTTCAATGGGCCTGGTGTCAGCACTGCATTAATGTGTAAGTAATTGTTATTTTCAATTTGGACTAACGATGCAGAAAACTCTATTGGCTCTTTGCTGGCTTTAAAAGCTATTCACTGTGAATGCTTTCCTACATAATTTCACTGTGAACAGCTGTTAATTCTTTAGTACGCAGCTTGAATTCATCTATTGCATTAATCATTCCGAGCACTCAATACAATAGTAACTTTTCTACTGTGTGGGTCCTTTTTCCAAGCCTCTCTTTTGTAATGTTTCTTCCTGTTTAGGAAGTATTAAAACCAATAATTGCACATTGATGCAAATGGTGTGGAAATTCCATCTTTGTTCATCAAACCACAAGGACATGAAATTGCTAAACCTCAGATGTTTACAAAAACGTTGTTATTCATTGCTACAGTTCTCGATAATGGCAAATGTAAACGGATTGCTATATTGTTTTAAAAGCAGAAGTCGCAGCACAAAGTATACTATTGTCGTCTTAAATCCAAACTGAAGAGGACTCATTTGCAGGGTTATGGGAGAAAAAGCTGGGGTGTGGGATAAAATTTGACCTTCCTCTCAAAGAGCCAGCACAGGCAGAATGGGCCGAATGGCGGCCTCCTGTGCTGTAAGATTCTGTGAAACTAGGTTTTCTACCTGTTAATATTGGGGTAATTTAAGTACATAAAATTTCTTCTGTACCTTGCTGGCTTGTGCTTAATAATCCTTATTAAATATATGTATCTCATGGCTATCTGGGTCTCAGTATTTGTTTAACGGTCAGAACATTGAACCCAAGCAACGGGCCCAAGGTCCAGTCTGTTACAGGACCTCGAAGTAACCTAACAAACTTCTCACAGATGGAGGGCCTGAGCATAGCATGACATTTGGTGCCCAACATGGGGTTTGACATGCCTAAAAATTACTTGTGACTCCTCGCTGACCCCGAAGAGTCCAATAGTACTACCCCCTTAGTAGTTGAGGAAAGCGCGCTTAAATAAGTCAAAGTATTATCAACCGAAATAATAAATATAGGGACACTTATGAAAATGCCTGAAGGAGGAGGTGAATGGGGTAAAATCAACCATATTAGCAGGGCAACTAGTTTTGCCCTAACTATTTGAAATCTCATAACATAGAAACATAGAAAATAGGTGCAGGAGTAGGCCATTCGACCCTTCGAGCCTGCACCGCCATTCAATAAGATCATGGCTGATCATTCCCTTAGTACCCCTTTCCTGCTTTCTCTCCATAGCCCTTGATCCCCTTAGCCGTAAGGGCCATATCTAACTCCCTCTTGAATATATCCAATGAACTGGCATCAACAGCTCTCTGCGACAGGGAATTCCACAGGTTAACAACTCTCTGAGTGAAGAAGTTTCTCCTCATCTCAGTCCTAAATTGCCTACCCCTTATCCTAAGACTATGTCCCCTGGTTCTGGACTTCCCCAACATCGGGAACATTCTTCCCGCATCTAACCTGTCCCGTCCCGTCAGAATCTTGTATGTTTCTATGAGATCCCCTCTCATCCTTCTAAACTCCAGTGAATAAAGGTACAGTTGATCCAGTCTCTCCTCATATGACAGTCCAGCCATCCCTGGAATTAGTCTGGTGAACCTTCGCTGCACTCCCTCAATAGCAAAAACGTCCTTCCTCAGATTAGGAGACCAAAATTGAACACAATATTCCAGGTGAGGCCTCACCAAGGCCCTGTACAACTGCAGTAAGACCTCCCTGCTCCTATACTCAAATCCCCTAGCTATGAAGGCCAACATACCATTTGCCTTCTTCACCGCCTGCTGTACCTGCATGCCCACGTTCAATGACTGATGAACCATGACACCCAGGTCTCGTTGCAACCCCCCTTTTCCTAATCTGCTGCCATTCAGATATTCTGCCTTCGTGTTTTTGCCCCCAGAATGGATAACCTCACATTTATCCACATTATACTGCATCTGCCATGCATTTGCCCACTCACCTAATCTGTCCAAGTCACCCTGGAGTCTCTTAGTGTCCCCCTCACAGCTCACACCACCACCCAGTTTAGTGTCATCTGCAAACTTGGAGATATTACACTCAATTCCTTCATCCAAATTGTTAATGTATATTGTAAAGAGTTGGGGTCCCAGCACTGAGCCCTGCGGCACTCCACGAGTCACTGCCTGCCATTCTGAAAAGGACCCGTTTATCCCGACTCTCTGCTTCCTGTCTGCCAACCAGTTCTCTATCCACGTCAGTACATTACCCCCAAAACCATGCGCTTTGATTTTGCACACCAATCTCTTGTGTGGGACCTTGTCAAAAGCCTTTTGAAAGTCCAAATACACCACATCCACTGGTTCTCCCTTGTCCACTCTGTTTGTTACATCCTCAAAAAATTCCAGAAGATTCGTCAAGCATGATTTCCCTTTCATAAATCCATGCTGACTTGGACCGATACTGTCACTGCTTTCCAAATGTGCTGCTATTTCATCCTTAATGATTGATTCCAACATTTTCCCCAATACTGATGTCAGGCTAAACGGTCTATAATTACCCGTTTTCTCTCTCCCTCCTTTTTTAAAAAGTGGTGTTACATTAGCTACCCTCCAGTCCATAGGAACTGATCCAGAGTCAATAGACTGTTGGAAAATGATCACCAATGCATCCACTATTTCTAGGGCCACTTCCTTAAGTACTCTGGGATGCAGACTATCAGGCCCCGGGGATTTATCGGCCTTCAATCCCATCAATTTCCCTAACACAATTTCCTGTCTAATAAGGATATCCTTCAGTTCCTCCTTCTCACTCGACCCACTGTCCCCTAGCACATTCAGAAGGTCATTTGTGTCTTCCTTCGTGAAAACAGAACCGAAGTATTTGTTCAATTGGTCTGCCATTTCTTTGTTCCCCATTATAAATTCACCTGAATCTGACTGCAATGGAGCTACATTTGTCTTCACTAATCTTTTTCTCTTCATATATTTATAGAAGCTTTTGCAGTCAGTTTTTATGTTCCCTGCAAGCTTCCTCTCATACTCTATTTCCCCCCTCTTAATTAAACCCTTAGTCCTTCTCTGTTGAATTCTAAATTTCTCCCAGTCCTCAGGTGTGTTACTTTTTCTAGCCAATTTATATTCCTCTTCCTTGGTTTTAACACTATCCTTAATTTCCCTTGTTAGCCACGGTTGAGCCACCTTCCCCGTTTTATTTTTACTCCAGACAGGGATGTACAATTGCTGAAGTTCATCCATGTGATCTTTAAATGTTTGCCATTGCTTATCCACCGTCAACCCTTTAAGTATCCTTTGCCAGTCTATTCTAGCCAATTTACGCCTCATACCGTCGAAGTTACCTTTCCTTAAGTTCAGGACCCTAGTTTTCGAATTAACTGTGTCACTCTCCATCTTAATAAAGAATTCTACCACACTATGGTCACTCTTCCCCAAGGGGCCTCGCACAACAAAATTGCTAATTAGTCCCTTCTCATTACACATCATCCAGTCTAGGATGGTCAGCTCTCTAGTTGGTTCCTCAACATATTGGTCTAGAAAGTTGGTTCCTCAACATATTGGTCTAGAAAGTTGGTTCCTTGACATATTGGTCTAGAAAGTTGGTTCCTCGACATGTTGGTCTCGATAAAATAAAGATCAACATAGCTATCTCCCTTTATCGCAGTCACATGATGAAAACTTGTTTAGAAATACACAATGCCAGACCTTGTCGAAGACTTTGAAGATGTCCCACGTCGTGATGGTTGATTCTGTAAAGTGTTTGACGCAGATGTCCACAGTGTGTGACAGTTGTAGGCAACAAAACATGGCCATTCCTCAAGCCTTACTGGGGATCGATCATTAGACCAGAATGTTCAACACTATGGATACTTTAACGAGTTAATAGCGGTTGCTTTAAAGACTGATTACATTCATCAGGGACAGGGTGCACCTGAACACATTTCCAAGGTGAAGGAAAGCAAACTGATTTTGGCTGTGGATCATCAGGATCTTTTATTTTAGTTTCCTTTGTGATTAGCAGCTGAGCTTATTCATACTTTCTTGCATTTCACAAAAGTACAATACTTTTAACTGAAATGCATTGATGAAAATGGGAAAATGATTGACAGGAAAGATCCACTGGTCCATCGAGCCTGTCCCATAGAGATGTGATCCTTAAGCTTAAAAAAGGAGTCAGACAAAAAGCAGGAAACTATAGACCAGTTAGCCTAACATCTGTGGTTGGGAAAATATTGGAGTCCATTATTAAAGAAGCAGTAGCAGGACATTTGGAAAAGCAAAATTTGGTCAGGCAGAGTCAGCATGGATTTATGAAGGGGAAGTCATGTTTGACAAATTTGCTGGAGTTCTTTGAGGATGTAACGAACAGGGTGGATAAAGGGGAATCAGTGGACGTGGTGTATTTGGACTTCCAGAAGGCATTTGACAAGGTGCCACATAAAAGGTTACTGCACAAGATAAAAGTTCACGGGGTTGGGTTTAATATATTAGCATGGATAGAGGATTGGATAACTAACAGAAAACCGAGTCTCGGGATAAATGGTTCATTCTCAGGTTGGCAACCTGTAACTAGTGGGGTGCCGAGGGATCAGTGCTGGGACCCCAACTATTTACAATCTATGTAAACGATTTGGAAGAAGGGACTGAGTGTAACGTAGCCAAGTTTGCTGATGATACAAAGATGGGAGGGAAAAGCAATGTGTGAGGAGGACACAAAAAATCTGCAAAAGGACATAGACAGGCTAAGTGAGTGGGCAAAAATTTGGCAGATGGAGTATAATGTTGGAAAGTGTGAGGTCATGCACCTTGGCAGAAAAAAAATCAAAGAGCAAGTTATTATTTAAAAGATTGCAAAGTGCCGCAGTACAGCGACACAAAAGGATAGTATGCAGGTACAGCAAATGATCAAGAAGGCCAATGGTATCTTGGCCTTTATTGCAAAGGGGATGGAGTATAAAAGCAAGGAAGTCTTGCTACAGCTATACAAGGTATTGGTGAGGCCACATCTGGAATACTGCATGCAGTTTTGGTTTCCATATTTACGAAAGGATATACTTGCTTTGGAGGCAGTTCAGAAAAGGTTCACTAGGTTGATTCCGGAGATGAGGGTTTGTCTTATGAGGAAAGGTTGAGTAGGTTGGGCCTCTACTCATTGGAATTCAGAAGAATGAGAGGTGATCTTATCGAAACGTATAAAATTATGAGGGGGCTTGACAAGGTGAATGCAGAGAGGATGTTTCCACTGATGGGGAGACTAGAACTAGAGGGCATGATCTTGGAATAAGGAGCCACCCATTTAAAACTGAGATGAGGAGAAATTTTTTCTTAGAGGGTTGTAAATCTGTGGAATTCGCTACCTCAGAGCTGTGGAAGCTGGGACATTGAATAAATTTAAGACAGAAATAGACAATTTCTTAAACGATAAGGGGATAAGGGGTTATGGGGAGCGGGCGGGAAGTGGAGCTGAGTCCATGATCAGATGAGCCATGATCTTATTGAATGGCGGAGCAGGCTCAAGGGGCCATATGGCCTACTCCTCCTATTTCTTATGTTCTTATTACGACACAGACTCTCCCTAATCTGCCGATTTTACCCCCAGCTCCCACACGGCAATGTAATATCTTTGCAAGTATTCCTGAGTTTCATATTTCAAAAATATTCACTGAAGTAATGCACATTATTGCTAGCCTACTTTGACTTAAGTCAACAGTTAAGCATATAGCTGAACCCGCTAACGTTCAGATGCTAGAAATATATTTATAATGTTTATAATGCTCCTTTCTTTTCTTTTTAATATGTATGGTACGGTTTGTGGGAATCTTTTTACGAAACTTATTTTTGATTTACTAGAAAGTGTTTAAGATTTCTTTAAATTACATTCTTTAAAAGGCATTTTGCTTTTTTCATGCTACATATGTGCAACATAGAAACATAGAAAATAGGTGCAGGAGTAGGCCATTCGGCCCTTTGAGCCTGCACCACCATTCAATATGATCATGGCTGATCATGCATTTCAGTACCCCATTCCTGCTTTCTCTCCATACCCATTGATCCCTTTAGCCGTGAGGGCCATATCTAACTCCCTTTTGAATATATCTAATGAACTGACCCCAACAACTTTCTGCGGTAGAGAATTCCACATGCTCACAACTCTCTGAGTGAAGAGTGAAGAAGTTTCTCCTCATCTCGGTCCTAAATGGCTTACCCCTTATCCTTAGACTGTGACCCCTGGTTCTGGATTTCCCCAACATCGGGAACATTCTTCCTGCTTCTAACTTCTCCAATCCTGTCAGAATTTTATATGTTTCTATGAGATCAGCTCTCATTCTTCTAAATTCCAGTGAATACAAGCCTAGTCGATCCAATCTTTCTTCCTATGTCAGTCCTGTCATCCCGGGAATCAGTCTGGTGAACCTTCGCTGCACTCCTTCAATAGCAAGAATGTCCTTCCTCAGATTAGGAGACCAAAACTGTACACAATATTCAAGGTGTGGCCTTACCAAGGCCCTGTCCAACCGTAGTAAGACCTCCCTGCTCCTGTACTCTAATCCTCTCGCTATGAAGGCCAACATGCCATTTGCTGCCTTCACCGCCTGCTGTACCTGTATGCCAACCTTCAATGACTGATGTACCATGACACCCAGGTCTCGTTGCACCTCCCCCTTTACCAATCTGTCACCATTCAGATAATAATCAGCCCTCCTGTTTTTACCACCAAAGTGGAGAACCTCACATTTATCCACATTATACCGCATCTGCCATGTATTTGCCCACTCACCTAACCTGTCCAAGTCACCCTGCAGCCTCTTAGCATCCTCCTCACAGCTCTCACTGCCACCCAGCTTAGTGTCATCTGCAAACTTGGAGATATTACATTCAATTCCTTCGTCTAAATCATTAATATATTTTGCAGGGGTCCCAGCACTGAACCTTGCGGTACCCCACTAGTCACTGCCTGTCATTCTGAAAAGGACCCATTGATTCCTACTCTCTGCTTCCTGTCTGCCAACCAGTTCTCTATCCACATCAATACATTACCCCCAATACCATGTGCTTTAATTTTGCACGCTAATCTCTTGTGTGGAACCTTGTCAAAAGCCTTTTTGAAAGTCTAAATACACCACATCCATTGGCTCCTCCTTGTCCACTCTACTGGTTACATCCTCAAAAAAATTCTAGAAGATTTGTCAAGCATGATTTCCCTTTCATAAATCCATTCTGACTTGGACCGATCCTGTCGCTGCTTTCCAAATGCGCTGCTATTACATCTTTAATAATTGATTCCAACATTTTCCCACCACCGATGTCAGGCTGACCGGTCTATAATTCCTTGTTTTCTCTCTCGCTGCTTTTTTTAAAAAGTGGTGTTACATTAGCTACCCTCCAGTCCATAGGAACTGATCCAGAGTCTATAGAATGTTGGAAAATGACCACCAATGCATCCACTATTTCTAGGGCCACTTCCTTAAGTACTCTGGAAGGCAGACTATCAGGCCCTGGGGATTTATCAGCCTTCAATCCCAACAATTTCCCTAACACAATTTGCTGACTAATAAGGATTTTCTTTAGTTCCGCCTTCTCGCTAGACCCTCGTTCCCCTAGTATTTCCGGAAGGTTATTTGTGTCTTCCTTCGTGAAAACAGAATCAAAGTATTTGTTCAATTGGTCTGCTATTTCTTGGTTCTCCATTATCACTTCACCTGATTCCGACTGTAAGGGACCTACATTTGTCTTCACTAATCTTTTTCTCTTCACGTATCTGTAGAAGTTTTTGCAGTCAGTTCTTATGTTCCCTGCAAGCTTACTCTCATATTCTATTTTTCCCCTCCTAATTAAACCCTTTGTCCTCCTCTGCTGAATTCTAAATTTCTCCCAGTCCTCAGATTACTGCTTTTTTGGCCAATTTATATGCCTCTTCCTTGGATTTAACACTATCCCTAATTTCCCTTGTAAGCCACGGTTGAGCCACCTTCCCTGTTTTATTTTTACGCCAGACAGGGATGTATAATTGTTGAAGTTCATCCATGTGATCTTTAAATGTCTGCCATTGCCTATCCACCATCAGCCCTTTAAGTATCATTCGCTGTCTATCCTAGCCAATTCACATCTCATACCATTGAAGTTACCTTTCTTTAAGTTCAGGACTCTAGTCTCTGTATTAACTGTGTCACTCTCCATCTTAATGAAGAATTCTACCGTATTATGGTCACTCTTCCCCAAGGGGCTTCGCACAACAAGATTGCAAATTAATCCCCTCTCATTAAACCAACAACCTCTATAAATCAAGATTTAGGTGTGTATAAATGTTAGAAACAGGACTTGGTTTACTGGAATAAATCACATGCATGACTCAAATCTGAAAACTGAATTCTGTAGGCTTGACTCATTGTCTAATTTCTCCTCCGTAAACAACCATGTGCTGTTGTGTCCCACTTGTCCCGCAGACTTGCTGAAACTATAGAAAATGTTCTGAGAAGTGCTTACTTTGAGTGTAGCCTGTGAGTAATACATTGTATCTGGTGGAGTGAGTCGCAGTTTTGTTGCACCTCCAAAAACAAAGAGAAAACATTGTGGGGTTTTAGATGAAGCAGAAACTGTCGAAGTTCTACCCTGTTATCACCATTGATGGGAATACATCAATCATGTGCGTGTGTTTGATGGCCCTGACCACTGGAGTTCCAAGGAGTTTCACAAAGGAAACAGATTGTACTTAATAGATAGTTTGAAAATTCTTTCTGTTTTATATAAACTGAGTACAGTATTATTTCAATATAAAAGTTCTGTGTCGTTAAAAATAACAAGATTAGACCTTGCAATGCAGTCACTTTACTTCCTGGAGTGTAAATTAAATGGAGCGCAATCCGTAAAAAACATAGTTTAGTTTATATGAAAGGGTCCAAACTAGGTTCTGTAATGTCAATAAACACCACGTTTAAATCTGGAAGAATGTGGAGAGCAGAGTGTGTAGGTCAGTGTCTACAGAACGTCAGTATAACAGTTGTCGCCAGGCATAAATCCAAGGAACACTCTTTTAACCAATTTGAATCATTTGGTTTGGTTGTTCCAAGTGGGGAATGTGGGTTAATGGATTCTTTCTGTTTTCAAATTCCAATAGTACAGTTTTTTTTTAAATAAATTTTTACTACAGGTATAATGTTTTAGGAAATATATTGGCGCTGGGATGGCTGCCGGATGGGATCCACCGAAATGACAAAGTGCTTCTATTCCATAGTTGCATGATAAAACAGTTTACCAATACAGATTTCAGATTGCCCGAGTGTGGGCTCAGCAGGTAGTCTGTATGAGGTCACAACCAAATAATAGGCTTGCTAATGTCAGAACACCGTGTTCGGATCAAATGTGAGGAACTTGTACCGAACATTGTGCAGTGTTTTTATTTTAATTTTACAGCTGTTATGAAAAATGATTTTACCTTCAACATTGTCATCTAGTTGATTAGATCTGCATATGAGCACAACTGATCACAGCAGCTTTGGGGGCGAGCATTTTGTGGGCAGGTTTAGCGAGGCCCGTATTTATTGACTATCTCCAATTGCCCTGAGAAGGTAGTGATGGACCACCTTCTATAAGCGACTGACCTGAGTCTTCATTTGTAAAAACAGAGGGCATCAACTTTCAACCAAGTAGTGTGGGACTGGATTCACATGCAGGCCAGATTGAGTAGTGGTGGCAGCTTCCGTCCCCTGTCCCTTCCAGTCCACCAGCATGGCAGCTACTTCAGAAGGCATCTGTGAAGTTTTAAAAAAAACATTGATAAACATCAGGCCACAGACTGCTGAAGATCTTCAATACAGGCAGAAGTAAAGCAAAAGGGCCACAAACTACAATGGGAGCTAACTAAATCCGTAATGAGGAATACTTAAACAGGAAAATATTTCTACATTGGGCGAGTTTGATTCTCCACATTTTCCAAAAATGTGAACTTTCAGCAAATCAGGTAAAGTAATGGAACCAGGAAAGACAGATCAATAACTCCAGATATCTTCAAGGGAGCACAGACAGCGATGTGTATATAAAAAGAAAGCAACTGAGTAGTTAAGGGTGCAGTGCAGAGGAAGTAAGGTGAAAGAGAACACATATGAACATAAGAAATAGGAGCAGCTAGAGGCCAAACGGCCCCCTTGAGCCTGCCGTGCCATTCAATAAGGTCCTGGCTGATATTCGACCTCAACTCCACTTTTCCACCCAATTCCCCATATCCCTGGATTCCCCTAGAGTCCAAAAATCTATCGATCTCAGCCTTGAATATACTCAACGACTGAACATCCACACCCTCTGAAGAAGAGAAGTCCAAAGATTCACCACCTTCTGAGTCGAGAAACCTCTCCTCATATTAGTCCTAAATGGTTGCCCCCTTATCCAGAGACCATGACCCCTGGTTCTAGATTCTGCAGCCTGGTGAAACAGCATCTCGGCATCTACCCTGTCGAGCCCTCCCAAAATCATACATGTTTCCACCCGTGTGAAGTAGATGACCTGAAATAATCTCAATCAATACCGGAGGGAAGTCAGAATTCAAAGGAAGTACCAGAGATTTTTTTTTTTAAAGTGAAACCAAGCGGGAGAAATACAATAGAAAGGGAAATAGCCAAGAGAAGGACAACCAAGGTGGGCTCCTTGAGGTGCCTTTGTTGCGGAATGTTCCCAAATGAGAGCGGCAGATACAATAGTGTGGTGAACGGATGTAAAACCGGTCTGTTAATCATTAAACTTAAAGACAAAGCTTATAGAGAGAAAGACACAGCCATTTACAAGAGAAGGCTGGGGTGAGGGAATTTTTGTGGGAGCCTGGAGAGTATTAGATTAAGTAAATGAGTCATCTGGGGTAAATGATATGGCTCGCATCAGACCTCAAGAGTAAACATTCAGGGAGGAAGCTGGAGAACAATACAACCAGGAGGAGCAGTGTTGTCATGGCAAAGGAACAATCACTGACGGAAGCCAAGGTAATGGAAATACTGGCTGGATTCAGGTTGTGAAAAGAAGCAAGAAAGGTAGGTAATTGTGTAAAACTACCCAAGTGATTACACTAACAAACACGTACCAATTACAGCAGTAAGTGTAGCATGTTTGGGAGGAACCGGTGATCTTGGACCAATGGAGCTGGATTTTAAAAGCCAAAAACAGGTAGGTTGGAGGGCGGGACACACGTTAAAATTTTAACAATCCGAAACCTGACCTCAACCCGCCCACCTGCGGGTTTAACAGAGGCGGGACAAGGGGCGGGCAGCCAACTTGCTCCCAGGAAGTAGATTGGCAATTTAAATATTGTAATGAGGCTGGTAGTGGGAAACTCGATAGCTGAAGAGAGGCAAGGAGAGCTTGGAGGAGAAGGTTAGTGGCTTTACAGCACTGCTTGTGGGCTAGGAGGAGCAGGAGTGCAGCCCTCACCCCCCCCCCCCCCTCCCCAAGGGTTGTGGATTGGACCTACCTGCCCCTGTGGCATGCTCTGAAGTCCTCCCCGCCCGAATGGAAGCCAAGTCTGTCAATCAGCTGACTTCCGGGCGGGGAACCTGTCAATGACAAAAGACGCGCACTGTGGAGTTTCCCATCTGAAACTCTTCTCTCACCCTCCCCCTCCCGCCTACGCAACATGACCCTGTTAATATCCAGGCCATGGTTTCCAAAGCTTTACACCATTGGGATTTCTTCATGGTACATTGTCGACTAATAAATAGTGATTGATTGCTATGATTAGTGAACAACTCCATTATCATTGTATCACGCAGCTACCAGGATGGTAGAAGGTGAACTCAATGGACCTTGGATCTTTCATCTAACAATTCCTATATTCAACAGAGAGATTGTAGTCATTGGCAATTTTTTACTCCGGAATATGCACGGTCACATGTGCCGTACTTTCAGGATGGTGAGCTGTCTGTGTGGAAAGGTTCAAAAGTATACTGTAGGAGACAGACAGAGACCTGATGGTAGCAAACTGCAAGGGTAAATGACATAATGAGAAATAGTATTAAAGCCACATATATCGGGGTTGGCTCAAAACTCGAAGATGGAAAATGTTCTTTGGATTGCTTCTAGTATGGGAAAGGAGCGGAGCTCATGACAAGAATTGTGGTGGTAAATGAGTGGTGGACAGTATCTTGTTAGAACAGTAATGCTACTTTCAGAAGTAACTAGGAATCCTTCCATAATAAAATGGAATGTTACAGGAGAAGCGGTCTACACTTAAACCAAGTAGAGACAAAGGGACTAGTGAGGAACAGCCATAGAAAATAATTTAAACGAGACTTTTTTCTCTCCTGTTTTTGATCCCTATTTCCATGTTTCTATCCCAGATTGTAATAATCTATAGTTCAAAACTTGCAAAAGCTTTATGGAACAAATCCTGTTTTGAAAGTTACTGAATCCCTTTTATACACAAAGGGTCATGGGCTTAAAACTGCTTGTAAGAGTCTTTGCTTCATCCATTTTAAATGGAAACATAATCATTAAGGACCAAGTTAATTAAGCCTCATGTTTGAGTAAGTGGGAGTAATGAGTATGATATTCTGCTCTCATGTCTGTCATTGTACCACTTGTAATTGCTGAGGAAATGTGTCCACCAGCTCCATGTCCATGTCTCTTACATCCCCATTTAAGTCCCTTTTTTTCTGGTTTCAACTCTGCTCACACCCTGATCAAAATCGCGGATACGTTCATGAGCATTTCTGGCTGTTACACCATGTGTTTAACAGTGTCATGGATGGGACAGAATTTCTTCCAACAGAAAAATGAGAAGACCAAAGTCATTATTTTTTGGTCCCAGCCAAAAAATAAATGACGCGTGACTCCATCCCTGCCTGACTGACTGGTCAGGCTCTGCACAAAATCGGCCTCCTGTCCAATCCAGAACTAAGCTTCAACCCTCATTTCCAATCTATCACCAAGACAACTTACTCCCACCTTCCTCGCCTTGACAATCACCTTTGTCATCTTTAGATTCAATTTCTTCCAATTACTCCTTGCTCACTTTCTGACTTCATCTTCAATAAGCTCCAACTTATCCAAAATTTTACTGCCTGTAACCTGTCCCATAGGAAGTCCTACATAGCCATCACCTCCATCCTTGTTGACCTACAAAGTCTCCCTGGTGCATCAAATTTAAAATGCTCATCTACAAATCCCTTCGCATTCCTACCCCATCCTACTTCTTTAACCTCCTCCATTGATGGCTGATCCTTCCACCACCTTGTATCTGCCCTTTGGAACTCCCTTCATAAGCCTCTCTGTCTGCCTACCTCTAGCTGTTTTTCAAAAAACTTCTAAATACCCAGCTCTTTGGCCAAGCTTTCAGTCTCTTCTACACTAATCCACTGAGGCTTAGTGTCCACTTCTTCCTTCCTCTGTAATGTACCTTGGAACATTTCGTTTCTACATTTATAATCACGCTATAAATGTAAATGTTCGACAGTCAGGTCAGTGTGAATCTCCAGTTACTGGTTGCATTCAAAATATCATGGTAGCAAAAAAGCAAACGGTGATTAGATTTGTTATCTGCACGGTATAGGTTAAACTTCCTTTCGATCCAGCACCCTCGGGACCTGGCCTGTGCCGGATGAGGGATTTTGCCGGACGAGGGGGAGGTCATGGGGGGGGCGGGGTTGTGGGGGGGATAGGTCACCCGAGGTTGGGAGAGGAGAAGGGAGGGGAAGGAGGTCACCCGAAGTCGCGGGATGGGGGGGGTGGGGGGGGGTGGTGGGGGAAATCCGTGTTGGCCCCGAAGAGTTGGTCTGACCCTCCCCCCCCCCCCCCCCCCCGCCCCCAGAGGGAGTGCTGTGGGGAGGAGCGGCCGGCCCGAGGACTGTGGCTGCAGGACAATGAGGAAAAGGCAGCTGCTTGAGGAGAAATATTATATTGGTGAGTAGGATTTTGACCGGCCGCATTCTGCGCATGGGCCTCCCGCCAGCCAGGGGTGGTGCCGGATAAGGGAGTCCCGGATAAGAGAGGTTCAACCTGTATATTATAATCTGGCATATTGTCAGTGGTGGAATTGGAGTATTCGTGTTCAGCAACAGCAAATTGAGTACTACCACTCCTTTTAATTTACAGCGGAGCGAGTATAAATCATACCTTCTACACCATAAAACTCTATTTAGGCACCACATCCACATTTATGCCTAAATATTCCAAGTCTGTAAAGCACCTCACCCATGCCAGAATGTATTGGTGGATTGCTGGCAGTGCGCTAGCGGTGAATGAGGTACTTTGTCACCGCCTGGTCTTGGAACTTAAAGATTTGGTTGTTGTGGCTTTAAGTGACTGGGTGACAAAATGATACTCAAGTGTTCAGAATCCATTATTCCCTTTTCTAATAGAAAAGAAAGTTATTGAATACATGTAAGTGTATTAAAGAGTGATTGATATTTACTGGCTTCCCTTTCTACATAAATGAGTGAGGTGCAGTAAATTCCAGTTTTTGTTGTAAAGTACTGACCAAAATGATGTTTCTGTGACTTTAATTTGCCCTTCGATGTCCAGAAACTTGTGATTTGATTTGACTTGCTGCAACTTCCCTGATGCCACGCAATGTTGGAATTTAGGACCGTAATAAAATGAGTCACAAATGTTTGTTCAAATCTGATAATTGTCTGCAGCGGCTGGGTAAAAAGGAATTCATAATGTTGGGTCAGTTAAAGCTGCATCACTCACATCTTGTGCACATCTGAGTGGCTTTGCCTCAGTAAATTGTGCGAAGGTTTTCAGTCATTTGAAATTGATTTTATTATGTACCATTGCTCATGCTTTTAAAATAAGTGCCTTGGTGAGGCCACACCTGGAGTATTGTGTACAGTTTTGGTCTCCTAATCTGAGGAAGGACATTCTTGCTATTGAGGGAGTGCAGTGAAGGTTCACCAGACTGATTCCCGGGATGGCAGGACTGACATATGAAGAAAGACTGGATCGGCCAGGCTTATATTCACTGGAATTTAGAAGAATGAGAGGGGATCTCATAGAAACATTTTGACGGGATTGGACAGGTTAGATGCAGGAAGAATGTTCCCGATGTTGGGGAAGTCCAGAACCAAGGATAAGGGGTAAGCCATTTAAGACCGAGATGAGGAGAAACTTCTTCACTCAGAATTGTGAACCTGTGGAATTCTCTACTGCAGAAAGTTGTTGAGGCCAGTTCGTTAGATTTATTCAAAAGGGAAGTTAGATGTGGCCCTTACAGTTAAAGGGATCAATGGGTATGGAGAGAAAGCAGGAATGGGATACTAAAGCTGCATGATCAGCCATGATCATATTGAATGGTGGTGCAGGCTCGAAGGGCCGAATGGCCTGCTCCTGCATCTATTTTCTATGTTTCTATGTACTCCAGTTTGACCAGCAAATCCGAGTTGAATAACCTGTTTCTCGATATATGCTCCATGAAAGATTAGATTTTAGCTTGCAGGCTCTAGATGTTTGTTTAAGCCCATACAGTATGACTGAGTTGAATCAAAATACAGGTATTAACATGTTTAGTGTTCAGAATTGGTGCTTCAAAAGCAACGTGTTTATGGTTAACTTGGAGGTGGTTTTAATGCATTTGGTGGAGAAAAAAGGCAAATCATGTCATTTTTCACCGTGATTTGCATCGTTACTTCTGTGTTTGGCAGTTCTTTATTTGACAGAAATACGTTTTTCTTTGATTTCTCATTTTTCTTCCATTCCCCCCCCCCCCCCCCCCTTATGAAGGTGACTCCTCGTGTTGAAAGCTGACTTTAATGAGCACACAAGTGACAAAGTGGCATTTTTTAATGTGTAGGCCTGGAGCATGAGTGAGTCGGGATTCCACTCGCTGAGCCTGATCCTGTCCTCCTCTGGCACCCACCCACTTTCAGCAGAGACGGTTAGATAATGATCAGGAGCACGAACCTGGCCATAGTCACGTGTGTGTGTGTGTGTTTTTCCTGTTTCGAGCCCAGGGAACCAAAGTCACAAATGACATCCTCTGTGACTGTGACCATGGTGCACTATCCCGCCCCATCCTTCTCCATCTGTCTGCAGCCGTTAGTTAACACAGTTGGCCACACTATCCTCATCCAATGCCTTTTCTCCATTGTCTGGCTGAGTGGGAATGCTCTAACCCAGTGGCACTGTTGTCTATCCAGTCGTAGCCAGAGAATTTCCCGCATTAGCCTCTCTTCCCGCCCCTGCAACACTACCGATCGAAGAATTGAGAGGTGATCTAATTGAAACATACAAAATTCTTACAGGGCTTGACAGGGTAGGTGCATGATGGATGTTTTCCCCCTAGCTAGGGAGTCTCGAACCAGGGGGTCACAGTCTCAGAATAAGGAGTCGGCCATTTAGGACTGAGATGAGGAGAAACTTCTTCACTCCAAGGGTGGTGAATCTTTAGAATTCTCTACCCCAGAGGGCTGTGAAGGCTGTTTTTGAGTATATTCAAGACAGAGATAGATAGATTTTTGGATATTAATGGAATCAAGGGATATGGGATAGTGCAGGAAAGTAGAGTTGAGGTAGTAGATCAGCCATGATCTCACTGAATGACGTTGCAGGCTCGAGGGGCCGAATGGCCTACTCCTGCTCCTAATTCTTACATTCTTATGTACCTATGGAGTCCCCCAACGATCTATGAATGGCCCCCCTCCTATTTCTCATCTACATGATGCACCTTGGTGACATCATCCGAAGACATAGACCTCAATATTAACCCCCCACCCCCCACCTCCCCCCACAACGAGCGGGAGGAGGTCTGGGTAGGATGCGTGTTAAACCCTAACAAACTGGAAACGCATCCCCAACCCGCCAAGCAGGTGCCCATTGCCATTTTTACAGAGGAGGATTTCGAGCTCTGCGAATTTCCTGCCTTGGAGAGTAGGGACACTCCATTATTGTATTTAAATCAGGCTCACACAGTGCAATTGGCAGCCTGATTTAAGTGTAACCGTTGCCAGTTGGGTTTCCCACTTACCTTCTGGAGCCGGCAGCAAAGTGGAGGCAGGAGCTGCCAGCTCAGGAAGTTAATTGCTTTTTTATAACACTTCTTGTGGGCCAGGAGGAGCAGGTGTGCTCCCCCTCCCCCACCCCCAACCCCCCAGCCCCTCGAGGAAGACTTCGGCACCCCTTCTCCTCGCTCTAGCCCCTGCTGCGATTGCTGACCTTTCCTCCCCCACCCCCCACCCCCACCCCCCACCCCCCAAAACCCCGATCTGAAGCTTGCCCCGCGCTTGTGGCTACAACTATGGCCGTGGCCTTCTACCGCTGGATTTCTCGCTGGCCCGCCTGTCCATTTAGCTGGCTCCCGAGTGGAAAATGGAAGAAAAGAAATTATAAGAAGATCCTGCCGTTAAAATTGGCAGGCCCTCCACGTCCCCGGGCTTTGCTGGGTTTCCCCTGCGCTACTGCACTCTCTTTCCTTCCCCCCTGCCACCTATGCCTTTCCCACCTCCTCTTAAACTTCGGGACCATCGTGTCAGGTCCCACACATGGACTGACGGCACCCAGCCTAACCCCACCACATCCTATGGCCGAGCTGACACGTAACAGCTCCGAACGCTATCTGTTGGTCATCCACAATTATGCAACCAGTGTGACAAATTCTCACCGACCTAACAAAAATCTGGGTGTAGGAATTTATGATGGACAAAGTTGGCACAAAAAGTGTGACAATAGGAAGTCGAGTAGCGCAGACAAGAAGTGCATGCAGATTCTAGGTTTTTAATTTTGTATATAATCCAGTAAAGCCAGATAGTGGGCAGAGCTACATTTAGCATCATCATGCTATAACTTACTTCATTAGACAGTTTGAAGCTGCACAGAGTATGTTAGTGAATTCAAATGTATTTTTCGTACAGTTTATGATTCTAGTGAGTGTAGATGTGACGGCAGGCGGTGGGGCAGGCGGGGAGGCGGTGTGCAAGAGAAATTTAAAACTTTTAAAGTATTTCCAGTGCATCCTATGCCACATTAATACAGCTTCTGCTGTCTTTTCCAATGATGTTGTATAGGATAAGTGTCATCAGACAGCTAATGACGATATAGATATGGTGTATAGTCAGTGCCAACACCGTTTAGTAATGGTGCAATCGGAAATGTAATTTGACGCTTGGTTTTCTTGCATGATTGATGCTGAAAGCTGACTCTAGTGAGCACACATTGAAGCATTACTTACGAAGAGATGTTAGATTAATTCAAACAGGGTAAGTTCTTTTCGAAGCTGAGTAGAATGAATTTATCATGTAGTTCAATTTTATTTTTTTACCCCAAAAAGAGTTCTGTTGAAGAGATTTTACTGATCTGTGTAATTATTATTTGTAGATTCATATTTTCATCTCATTTAATACATTTGCTTATATTGAGATATTTAGTCAGGCTGGGGGGCTGGACTGTTCTGCCAATCCTGCCCGAGATTGGATGGAGGGGAGGCGGTTGGATGGATGGGGGTGACGGTATAGGACAGGCCCAATGGTCTTGTCCTTTAATTTGTTCATATCAGCAGGCATCTTTCACATCCTTTAACTTGTCGATTAAATATGGCTTTTTCTTCTGTAAAGATCCACACACCCCTTGACTTCCATTTTACTTTTACTTCTCTCCTCTGTTCACCTTTAGATCTTGTCTCATTCAGCCTCTTTTTGCTCTTAATTTACAGGTAGGGCCCTATTTTTTTTGGTCTCGAGTTTATCTCCTTTCTGTCAAGTGCATCCTCTATGAATTTACATCAATCTTTACCTCCCTTTTGATTCCTCGCCTGTCTTGTGGCCATTATTCGCCAATTGCTTAAACTTTGCTTCTATCTATGCTGTATTTTATAATCCTCCTTTGAACACCTTGCAATGATTTCTCAGTTTAGCTTTACCTGGTCTGCTGAGAACGTGCGCTGTTTGGGAGGCGAGGGACAGTGGATTTCTTCCATTGCAGACTGAATTGAAATCTCTGAGTTGAATGCCTAAATACCAATTTGGATCCACTTATCCAAGGCCAGCATCTGCACAACACATAAAGTCAACAGTGTGGAAGGAGGGGGAGGAGCAATACAAACAAAGGTCGTTTTGAATCTCATTGTAACATTTACAACAGTAAAAGCAGAAAATGATGGGGCATACATAGGGCAGCCAGCATCAGAGCTACTGAAAGGCCCCATCCGAAAGGTTAATGTAACGTCCTCGTTTAGATCTTGACTGCCTTGCTGTGTATTTCCAGAATTTTCAATATTTATTTATTTCCAATTGCCAGTTTTTCTTTCGACCTCAGTTACTTGGGATAGTTTCAAAGCTGAGATGCAGTAGATTCTAAATTTCATTTTAAAATAACTGTTGAGAATGACTAGTGTGCTTTGGAATTTTTGTCTTGGATACTTTTGCAATTGGCATTGTGTTTCCAGACACAGGTTTTTCTATCGCCAATTCCTGACAACAGTCTAGCTTTTAATTTTCTGGCAACATTTGTCACGAGCACGTCAAAGGTCAGGTTGTTCCTTAAATCTTTAAAAAAAATTTATAGGTAGTTCCAGTATTTGTACTGAAAGAGGAAAATTCCCAACTTTGGATAGAGAGCTGAAATCTTGGCTTACTCAGAACAGGCAGGAGGGCAAGAAGCTACAAGGGCTTGTGGCTTTCTGTTTTTCTGATCTGGATTCTGGGGAGCTCCAGCAGACTGGTGGATACAAATCCTGTTAATCATTTGTCACGAGCATGTCAAAGGTCAGGCTGTGATATAATGCAACAATTTGTGGAAGTTATATTGGTAAAGGGATGTTTTTAAAATATTTTTGAACTTTGCAAATGATTGTGTGCCTCAAATGTGTAACTTGGGAAGAATCTCATTCAGTGACTGGTGTTAAACCTCCTTAGTAAATGAATGTGAACTTCAATGAATGTGCCCCTCCCCCATATTACCACAAGGCTTTTAACATTCCACCATCTTGAAGGGGAATGGAGTTTTAATATGGATGCTATGTACTGAGAGGCTGCCAGAAGAACTGAGTAAATTGCTTGGTATTATTACTTGGTTCTGGCAGCAACAAGGCCAGTTTTGTTTCTCCTAAATGTTTTTTTTAAAAAGCATCACCCCCTTGCCACAAGACAACTTCAGGTTGTCAAAGTACAGATGTGCTGAAAATGTTGGAGGAGTGAGAGTTTTTCCTCTGACGAAACATCCACTGTGTTTACCCACCTGCTGATCAAAGAACTCCATCAGGGACTAGGTGGTTCAATCAGTGGGAAAGTGAAATCTCAAAAGTACAGAACCGTGTTGGAAAGTGGCTCCTTCGCATAAAATAATATTAATTATTTCCCAAGATGGCGGATGGGATAGCAGCTCCCTAGGAAGCTCTCCCCGAACAAACCTTCCTCTGACCATCTGCTGCCATCCTCCACCTCTTTCTCCCTCGAACCTTCCCCGCTTCACTGTCTAAGCCCCTTCTGGCCCTAACTTTGACCCCCCCAAAATATTTTACCTACCCTTAAAATCCCGTGCTGCAAAGGGCCTAATGCTCATCCCCCAATCTCAGCTTACCTTCCAGATTGACCTCCCTGCTACCAAGTCTCTCCAGCTGGACCCTCTCTTCTCACTCCCCACTGGCCGACTCAGCTGCTCCAACCGAACCCCAGCGATCTTACCGGCAGTGAGCTTCCAACCAGCTCCAAATACAGGCTCACGCACGAGGCCTCCCCCGGCCAACGTCTGGGCCCGCCTCCCCCCCCCCCCCCCCCCCACGACGTCTGGACCCACCTCCCCCCCCCCCCCCCCCCCACCGACGTCTGGACCCACCTCCCCCCCCCCCCCCCCAAGCCGATGTCCGGGCCCGCCTCACACCCCCCCCCCCCCCCCGACATCTGGACCCACCTCTTCCCCCCCCCCCCCCCCCCCCCCCCCCAGCCGATGTCTGGGCCCGCCTCACACCCCCCCCCCCCCCCCGACATCTGGACCCCACCCCCCCCCAGCCGATGTCCGGGCCCGCCTCACACCCCCCCCCCCCCCCCCCCCCCCCGACATCTGGACCCACCTCCCCCCCCCCCCCCCCCCAGCCGATGTCCGGGCCCGCCTCACACCCCCCCCCCCCCCCCCGACATCTGGACCCACCTCCCCCCCCCCCCCCCCAGCCGATGTCCGGGCCCGCCTCACACCCCCCCCCCCCCCCCCCCGACATCTGGACCCACCTCCCCCCCCCCCCCCCCACCGATGTCCGGCCCGCCTCACACCCCCCCCCCCCCCCCCCCGACATCTGGGACCCTCCTCACACCCCCCCCCCCCCCGACATCTGGACCCACCTCTCCCCCCCCCCCCCCACAGCCGATGTCCGGGCCCGCCTCACACCCTCCCCCCCACCGACGTCTGGGCCCACCTCCCCCCCCAGCCGATGTCCGGGCCCGCCTCACACCCTCTCCCCCACCGACGTCTGGACCCCCTCCCCCCCCACCGACCGTCTGGACCCACCTTCCCCCCCCCCCCCCCCAGCCGATGTCCGGGCCCGCCTCACACCCTCCCCCCCACCGACGTCTGGGCCCACCTCCCCCCCCCACCCCCGACGTCTGGGCCCACCTCCCCCCCCCCCCCCCCCCCGACATCTGGACCCACCCCCCCCCCCCCCCCCCAGCCGATGTCCGGGCCGCCTCACACCCTCCTCCCCCCCCCCGCTGACGTCCGGGCCTGCCTCACCCCCCCCCCACCGACGTCTGGGCCCGCCTCTCCCCCCCCCCCCCAACGTCCGGGCCCGTCTCAACACCCCCCCCCCCCCCCCCCCCCAACGTCCGGGCCCGCCTCCCTCCAACGGCACTGTGGCCTCCCCCTCCCCCCCCCCCCCAGCCACTGGCCCCACTCACCTGCGGAGCCTTTGTCAAGCACGTGGTGTGCACGATGGCTGTGGTCACACTGACATATTTGACCGCTCCTCCTTCCACAAAATGGACCTCTGACCATCCCAATGCCTGCCCTCAGACAGGCCTCTGTTTTCTCACCGAAGGGTGCTGCTCAGCACCAAGCTTACGCCTCACATCTCGCCGTAGGTAACTAGGCTCATACAGCAGTGCCTGATCTCCAGTCACCTTGGACCCCCTTGCCACTGGACCAAGACCTTGCTCAGCTAAACCCATGTGGTGGCCGGTGTGCAATGGCCACCCCACGTTAAAAGAACTCCCGCACAGGCATCTTCCACCCTTCAAAATTAAGTTCGGGACCTGGAACGTCAGGACCCTCATGGACAACCCCAACAGTGATAGGCCGGAACGCTGCACCGCCATAGTTGCACGGGAACTTGGGTGCTTCGATGTCGACATCACCGCCCTAAGCCAGACCCGGTGGGCAGGGAAGGCCAGCTCAAGGAACAAGGTGGAGGTTACACCATCTTCTGGAAAGGCAAACCAGAGGAAGAATGCCGCCTCCACGGAGTCTGTTTCGCCATCAAGAACGAGCTGGTCGACTGCCTCAGAGACTCCCCCTGCGGGATTAGCGAACGTCTCATGCCGCTCCGACTCACCCTATCCCGGAACCAGTGCGCCACAGTTATCAGTGCATATGCCCCAACACTTGATGCAACAGATGAAGCCAAACAGGATTTTTACTCCAGCCTCGAACAATCCCTGTCCTGCGTCCCCACGGACGACAAATTGATCCTCCTCGGTGACTTGAATGCCAGGGTCGGTAAGGACACAGACCTCTGGGGAGGCATGATCGGCAGAGAGAGGGGGTAGGGAAAACGAGCTCCAGCGGTACCCTGCTCCTGAAAAAATGCCTAGAACACGACCCTGTCATAACTAACACCTTGTTCCGCCAGAGGGACAAGTACAAGGCATCGTGGCAACACCCTCACTCCAAACACTGGCACCTGCTTGACTATGTCATCGTTCGAGCCAGGGATCGCAAGGATGTGCACATCACCCGCGCCATGACAGGAGCTGACGACTGCTGGACAGATCACCGCCTAATCCGTTCCATCATCAACATCAATATAGCCCCAAAGTGGTGCCGACAGCAGAATCAGTGCAGCAGAGAAACCAACGCCAGGGCACTCAAAAGACCCGGCTAAGAGAGCCCTATACAGCCAGTGAGTGCCTTACTGCCAATCTGGCAACTCTCGATGATCCCGAGACACAGAATGCCCACAGCGCTTGGTCTTCCCTCCAGGCCACCATAGCCAGTGCCTGCAAAGAGACGCACGATCACTCAACCAGGAAACACCGGGACTGGTTTGATGAGAGTGACCAGGAGATCCAAGAGCTAATAAATCGCAAGCGCAGGGCATTCCTGAACCTAAAACAACAACCCAACTCAGGAGCAGCAAAGCAGCTTTACAGACGGCTTAAGGCCGAAGTCCAACAAAAAATCCCGCGACCTAAAAGATGGTGGGTGGAGAAAGCACAGGAGATTCAGCAGCTGGCCGACAGCCTTGATGTGTGAGGATTCTTCACCGCAGTCAAGTTCACCCATGGCCCAAGGTCCCACCCCACTGCTGGCCAAGAATAGGGAGACACTCATCAAGGACACCGAGGCAGTCAGGACCTGCTGGAAGGAGCACTTCGAAGATCTCCTTAACCGAGACTCTGCCTTTGACACAAGTGTCCTCGACTCCATCCCACAGCATGCTACCCGCCACCATCTCAGCAAAACCCCAGCCGTGCACGAGGTAGAAAAGGCCATCTGTCAACTCAAGAACAGCAAGGCATCGGGAGCGGATGAAATCCCGGCTGAGGCACTAAAGTATGGCGGAGAGGCACTACTGCCACAAATGCCTCACCTCATCTCTCTCTCATCTGGAAGGAGGAGAGCATGCTGTGAGATCTCGGAGATGCAGTAATCGTGACCTGTCCGACTGCAGCAACTACAGAGGAATCTCCCTGTTATCAGCCACTGGGAAGGTCATCGCTAGAATCCTCCTCAACCGTCTCCTCCCTGTGGCTGAGGAGCTCCTCCCGGAGTCACAGTGCGGATTCCGTCCACTACGGGGTACAACGGACATGATCTTTACGGCATGACAACTGCAAGAGAAATGTAGGGAACAGCACCAACCCTTGTACATGGCCGCCTTTGACCTTACAAAGGCCTTCGACACTGTTAACAGCGAGGGACTATGGAGCATCCTCCTCCGTTTTAGCTGCCCCCAAAAGTTTGTTGCCATCCTCCGCCTGCTCCACGACGACATGCAAGCCATGATCCTGACCAACGGATCCACCACAGACCCAATGCACGTCTGGACCAGGGTCAAGCAGGGCTGCGTCATCATGCCAACCCTCTTGATCTTCCTCGCTGCAAAGCTCCACCTCACACTCAACAAGGTCCCCGCTGGAGTGGAACTAACCTGTAGAACCAGTGGGAACCTGTTCAACCTTCATCGCCTCTAGGCCAGATCCAAGGCCGTCCCATCCTCTGTCGTCGAGCTACAGTACATTGACGACGCTTGCGGCTGCACACATTCAGAGACCGAACTTCAAGTCATCATCAACATCTTCACTGAGGCATACGAAAGCATGGGCCTTACACTAAACATCCGTAAGACAAAGGTCCTCCACCAACCTGACCTCGTCACACAGCACTGCTCCCCGCCACCCCCCCCCCGGCATCAAGCTCCACGGCATGGCTCTGGACAACGTGTGGACCACTTTTCATACTATTGTTCGCATGCCTGACACAAGACTCAAGGGACTGCCTGATACTATACTAGATACACACTGCTCCAGGTACAGTCTCACCAGTGCCCTATATAATTGCAGTAAGACATCCTTATTTACTCTTGTACTTAAATCCTCTTGTAGTAAAGGCCAACATACCATTTTGCTTTCTTAATTGCTTGCTGTACCTGCATATTAGCTTTCAGTGATTTGTGTACAAGGACACCCAGGTCCCTCTGAGCACCAATGTTTCGCATTTTCTGCTTTTCTATTTTTCCTACCAAAGTGGATAACTTCACATTCCTCCACATTATATTCCATTTGCCATGTTCTTGCCCACTCACTTAGCCTGTCTATATCCCCTTGAAGTCTCTTTGTATCCTCCTCATAACTTACATTAGTGTGCTTAACCTCTTATTTTTCAGTTCTGAGTAAGGATACAAACCCTCCACATTAACTTCACAGTTGCCGAGGGACCGTCATGTCCTGTTTTTGATGTAGATTTCCAGTATTTGTGGTATTTTGCGGATATATCTTGTCCAATTTTGAATCATTATGGAGCCACGTTGTATACTTTGGACCACTCTAAGAAGCAATAGACCAGCGGTCAGAAAATAAAAATCCCTCTGAGAGCTCCATTAACGTGTAATGTGGTTGGCCTCGTGTCTTCAAATGTCAACTAAGAATCAGAGAAATATTATCCAAACCCATAAAGCTTTATAGTCCATCTGTGGCTGATAATGAGAGGAAGTGTGAGGACTGTCTGCCCACAAAGCTATATCAGGAACAGAACAAAATTGAAAATGTTCTCTCCTTCATCTTGAGAGTTTCAGGCAGTTTGTTGTAGTTGTCACTATGACAATCCCGGCTTGAACCTGGTTGTTCTTCCTTTCTTTATCTATCTATCAGTTTGAAAATCACTGGCTCAACCCTCTGTTCTCATAAGAAGCTTTGGGCCCAAGTGCCAATGTTTTTTTAAAATGAAGGAACTTACATTTATGTAGAGGGACCACTCTTTTAGCAGTACGGCACCAGATCTTTGCAAACCAAAATTAACCAGTCGGCTTATGAGCCCTAATTTACAAAGATGTTCATCACTTTCCCTCTGGAAAGGAGGCAACGACTTGACAATGTTTCCTTGATGCCAGCGTTTAAGAGTACAGAGTATTGTGGAAGGCATTCATATGTACAGACTGTCGAGCCTGGCTGCTGCTCATGTGATAGGCTAAGTGTATTGTTCTCTACGCATGATATGGAGTGCCAAACAAGACAGCCCTCCCCATACCCAGTTCATGCAAATAAGCGGAGAGTTTGGGGTCCATGTGCAGAAATCACTAAAAACTAATGGACAGGTACAAAAAATAATTTAAAAGGTTAATGGAATGTTACCCTTCATCTCAAGGGAGCTGGAATGCAAAGGGTCGGAAGTTATGTTACAGTTGTATAAAGTTCTGGACTACAGCGTTCAGTTCTGAGCCCTGCACCTCAGGCCTTGGAGGGCGTACAGCACAATTTGCCCAGAATGACACCTGGGCTAAAAGGGTTAAATTATGAGGAAAGGTTGTATAGACTAGACTTGTACTCCCTCGAGTATAGGAAGATTAAGCAGCGATTATAATTTTGGTGTTTAAGATGATTAAAGGGTTTGGTAGATAGAGAAAAATAATTTTCTCCGGCGAGGGACTTCAGAGCAAGGGGACATCACCCCTAAATGGCTGAGCTCTAATTTTAAGGTTATGTCAGGAAGAACTTCTTCACATAAAGGGTAGTGGAAATCTGCAGCTATCTCCCCAAAAAACTGTTGAGGTGGGGGTCAATTGAAAATTTCAAAACTGAGATTGAGATTTTTTTTTTGTTTGGCAAGGGTATTAAGGTTCTGGAACCAAGGTGGGGTGGATGGAATTAAGATACAGATCAGACATGATCTAATTGAATGGCGGCACGAGCTGGAGAAGCTAAGTGGCCTCCTCCTGTCCCAATGTTTTGTGTTTCAACATTGGGTTTCTTTTCACTTCATGTTTGACTGGATGTACTTGTTCCCCCCTCCGCCCTCCTCCTCCCCCCTCCTCCTTTCCCCCCTCCTCCCCCTCCTCCTTCCCCCCCTCCTCCCCCTCCTCCTTTCCCCCCCTCCTCCCCCTCCTCCTTTCCCCCCCTCCTCCCCCTCCTTCCTCTCCCCCCTCCTTCCCCTCCTCCTTTCCCCCCTCCTTCCCCTCCTCCTTCCCCCCTCCTTCCCTCCTCCTTTCCCCCCTCCTTCCCCTCCTCCTTTCCCCCCTCCTTCCCCTCCTCCTTTCCCCCCTCCTTCCCCTCCTCCTTCCCCCCTCCCCTCCTCCTTCTCCCCCCCCTCCCCTCCTTCTACCCCCCCTCCCCTCCTTCTACCCCCCTCCCCTCCTTCTACCCCCCTCCCCTCCTTCTACCCCCCTCCCCTCCTTCTACCCCTCCCCTCCTTCTACCCCCCTCCCCTCCTTCTACCCCCTCCCCTCCTTCCTTCTACCCCCCTCCCCCCTCCTTCTACCCCCCTCCCTCCTTCTCCCCCTCCCCTCCTTCTACCCCCCTCCCCTCCTTCTACCCCCTCCCCTCCTTCTACCCCCCTCCCCTCCTTCTACCCCCTCCCCTCCTTCTACCCCCCTCCCTCCTTCTACCCCCTCCCCTCCTTCTACCCCCTCCCCTCCTTCTACCCCCTCCCCTCCTTCTACCCCCTCCCCTCCTTCTACCCCCTCCCCTCCTTCTACCCCCTCCCCTCCTTCTACCCCCTCCCCTCCTTCTACCCCCTCCCCTCCTTCTACCCCCTCCCCTCCTTCTACCCCCTCCCCTCCTTCTACCCCTCCCCTCCTTCTACCCCCTCCCCTCCTTCTACCCCCTCCCCTCCTTCTACCCCCTCCCCTCCTTCTACCCCCTCCCCTCCTTCTACCCCCTCCCCTCCTTCTACCCCCTCCCCTCCTTCTACCCCCCTCCCCTCCTTCTACCCCCCTCCCCTCCTTCTACCCCCCTCCCCTCCTTCTACCCCCCTCCCCGCCTTCTACCCCCCTCCCCTCCTTCTACCCCCCTCCCCTCCTTCTAGCCCCCTCCCCTCCTTCTAGCCCCCTCCCCTCCTTCTACCCCCTCCCCTCCTTCTACTCCCCACCCTCCTTCTCCCCCCTTCCTTCTTTCCACTCCCTTTCCCCCCCCTCCTTTCCCCTCCTCCTTCCACCCCTCCTTCTCCCTCCCCACCCCTCCTTCTCCCTCCCCACCCCTCCTTCTCCCTCCCCACCCCTCCTTCCCTCCCCACCCCTCCTTCTCCCTCCCCACCCCTCCTTCTCCCTCCCCACCCCTCCTTCTCCCTCCCCACCCCTCCTTCTCCCTCCCCACCCCTCCCTCTCCCTCCCCACCCCTCCCTACCCCTTCCTTCCATCCAACCCCTCCCTCCCCCTCCGCACCTCTCCCTCCCCCTCCCCATCCCTTCCTTCCATCCCACTCCCCTCCCCTCCCCACCCTTCACCAGCCAAATCTCCGAGCCATGAAAAGGGATTAATTTTTAATCTTTGGAAAAGCTGAAGCAATATTTGCAACCATTTGTCTGTGTCTGTGTGAGTGTGTATTCTCCATTAGATGGACTGTCAATGCAAGGCCAACGCTGTGATGGGAGTTTGAGATAATTTTTAAATGACTCCAGAAAATTGGACCCGTCCATCTCTATGCACTCTGGACTAGTCATTGCAGGCACAGATTTTGCTGGCCTTGCAAAATCAGGGCTATCACATAAAAGAGATGATATGTTGCTATTTCTATTTTTACAACTTAAACACAAAATGTTTTACTAAATTTTAGTAAATGGAACACATTTCCATTTTCACATGCACTCGGAAATTAGTTAGGGCATGGGCTAGGTTTCCCAAACTCATAATATCGACCCCTTAAAAAAAAGTGATTTTCATCCCATGAATCTGGATTTACACACACCAGAGGTGAAAGAAAAGTGATTGATAATGGCACCACCTAGTCCCCCTAAAATTACTTTTTTAAACATGGGTGAACATCTGGTCTCCCAATGGGTTCCTTCAAAGAAAAACAAGGTTTGTACTCTGTAACCAGGAAGGAAGTGGCCCCTTTAAACTTCCTGTCCCACGTGGAGCTGGTTCTCCCAGCCAGTACATAACTCCAACACGTAGATGCAACAGCATTGCAAGTAGAAATGCCATCCCAAATATAAATACATCAGTGACTTGAGTCAACTTGTCATATTGGTTTTCCCACTCTCTTCCCTGAGATATCTGAAGGTGCTGATGGCTGGAATTGTTCCTTCCTGTTGGACTCTGGTAAATGCCCTCCGTTCTTTTTATAGAATTTCCATATGTCCAATAAATCTGCATCTTAATGGCAACCTCGAGGGGATTCTACTTTTAACAATGTGCTATTCCCACAGAGCAGTTTAACTTTTAAAATATATATATTTTAAAACATGGGGCGGGGGGTTGAAGAATTTTAACACCCAGGATGGGGGGCCGGGGGGGGGTGGTTAAAATGTTAAAAATCTGAAACTCAACCCAACCATTTCTGGTTTTCATGGAGGCAGGTTGGGGGATGGGCAACTTAACCTGCTCTGGAGAGGGGTCCCTCATTTAATTGTGCTTTTAGGCCATGTCTCAAATTTTAAAGTGGCTTTCAGGTTTAACTGCCATGGGTCGCGTTTCCCAGGGCTCAGGTAACCCAGCAACAGAAGGGAGGAGCTGAAGACAGGGAGCGTAACGCCAGATCCAGCAGGTAAGTCCTTTCCAGCACAGCTTGTGGGCCAGGAGGAGCAGCAGTGATTCTCTCCAGTCTCCAAGTTAATCTGCTCCCGCCCATTACGATCACCTTGCCATGCAGGTTTCTTGCATGGCATCCAGCCAGCCTCAATCAAAAAAATGTAAATGCCGTTTACAAAAATGTAAGTCCCGCCATTAAATTCGGCAGGACCTCCGCGTTACGTGCATTTCCGGGTTTCTTAGCCGCTATCCCCACCCGCACCACCTTCCGGTAAATATTGGACTATTTCCATGAGGCTGAAAGAAAAGAAAATCCATGTGGAGAACTAACACATTGACATATTTTCATCTTTGATTGTTTCCATCGCTCTCTGAACAAAAACTGGTACATATGTAATTTTTAGTAACAACGCAGTTGCTGATTGGGCAATCAGTGTTAAATGCTTTTACATTGAGGCTACTGATTGGAGTTTGATTCCAAGCCTGGTAGTGGAATTATGTTCTGACCATTGAGTAATTGTGGTGACGAGAAGAAGTGCAATTGAATCGAAAGTTGTTGCTGCAGCCTTAAACACAAACATTGTGTGCAAGTTACATATTGGAAGATGGACTGTACTCCTTGGTTGATGGTCTTATTTTGAACGTGCAGAGTTATTTGTAATCCAAAACGGCAACCAAAATGGAAACATTTCATGAAGCTTTAAAACATTGCAGCGTTCAGCATATACTAACCAATTACATCAGTGGCCTTCCTGGTTAGAATAAAGGGGTTCTGTGAGAATCCAACAAACCGGTGGGCACCATGTGGTTCCACTCCATGGTCACCTGGACATGTGCAAGAGATTGGAATATGGGTAACCAGTTAGAGAGACCCTCACCCATGATCCTTTGCATCTTACCTCTGTAGATGGCAGATGCCTACGAGAAGATCCACGAGGAAATTGTCTGATATGCTTACTCTGCATACCGAGTGAATAAAAGGGAAGAGTGTGGGAGAGAAACAAAGCCATAAATTGAAGAGCTGCCCCTTCAGTCAGTGAAAAAGGGGCTGCATTCTCTGGCAGAATAGACCATGTGCCCAGCACATCTGTAAAGTGGCTCAGGTAGTAGTTTAAAGCCACTGCATTGCTCAGCATTCTTTACTCCAGGTTCCCAGTGGTACCAGGAAGAGTCCCCAAGTACAGAGCCTTCTACTGGCGATGCCCACCCACGCCGGTTGGCAAAATGTGCCAGAGGACATCTCCATGGACGATGAGGGCAATAAGATTGGTGGGTATGCAGCAGGAACAACCACAGGAAATCCCTCTGTGCATAATGGAATGGTGTGGAGGGGAGTTTCCAAGACACGCTCAAGCAGTAAAGCGGAGGTGTCCCGAAAGGGAATTTGGGACCTTGGATCAATCTGCCCAAAGAGGGGTAAGATAGGGTGGAACCAGTCCATCCTCTTCAACTTTCCCTGTTTTACCAGAATTGGGCTGAATTTGGATTTTATTTCCTGGACGGCATTAATGGTAAGACTGATAAAATGGGAAGTTTCAATGTTTCATAGCAGCTTGAGTATGTAATGTAGAGATAATCATTATCTGCTCATATATCAATGGGACGGATAGTTGGAAGCAGATTATTCCAACCAACACTTAAAAATAAAGTTCTATGAGCAGAGGCTGCAAACTGCTGCTGTATGTTTTCTCAGCCTTTTGGATTGCAACGAACCCATCAACAAATTCAAAATAATAAATAGGAGTGCGAGCTGCAGGGTCCTTTCAGGAGTTGATCTAGGATCTCTTCCATGTAGGAATCACTTTTAAACAAGGTCAGATTCTTTTTATCTACATTACCGTGTCTTGCTTTTATAAAAGTGAATAGGAAGCAAGTTTGGCTTTTGGGCGACGCCTTCATGTGCTGATGAGAATAATCGTCTCTTTTTTGAATCACTGCCCTGATATTCTCATTTACAGTAACAAACTATTCCAAGAGACGCAAGTAAAGTTGAATGGGTTAAATCTGAATATTAACATGGAAATAACCCAATGCAGACAAATGATAGTCGCAGGAATTAATTCATGTAATCGCTTTGTTTCTGAATGATGAATTAGATCTGTACAGTTTGCTTGCTCGACTTTTCACATGAACTATGGCTAGGTTATGAGGTGCTGTAGGATAATCCATTGTCTGTAAGCTTCCTCAGCTCAACACTTTCAGTAGATCCCTCACTACCATTACCATCATGTCAGGGGGCTAACAACCTTGGCTCAATGAGGAGTGTAGAAGACTATGCACCAGGTATCCCTAAAAATAAGGTGCCAACCTGGTGAAGCTACAACACAGGATGACATGCATGTTAAGCAGCAGAAGCAGCATGCTATCATCATCATAGGCAGCCCCTCGAAATCGAGGAAGACTTGCTTCCACTCCAAAAATGAGTTATTAGGTGACTGAACAGTCCAATACGGGAATTACAGTCTCTGTCACAGGTGGGACAGACAGTCATTGAAGAAAAGGGTGGTCGGAACTGGTTTGCCGCACGCTCCTTCCGCTGCCTGCGCTTGACTTCTGCATGCTCTCGGCGACAAGACTCGAGGTGCTCAGCACCCTCCCAGATGCACTTCCTCCACCTAGTGCGGTCTTTGGCCAGGGACTCCCAGGTGTCGGTGGGGATGTTGCACTTTATCAAGGAGGCTTTGAGAGTGTCCCTGAAACGTTTCCTCTGCCCACCTGGGGCCTGCTTGCCCTGTAGGAGTTCTGAGTAGAGCTCTTGCTTTGGGAGTCTTGTGTCAGGCATGCGAACAATGTGGCCCGCTCAGCGGAGCTATCAACTGAGCTAAACACTCCCACAACAATGGATCAGATCAGAGCTCTGCAGTCCTGCCACATCCAGTCGTGAATGGTGGTGGACAATTAAACAATTAATGGGAGGAGGAGGTTCCATAAATATCCCCATCCTCAATGATGGCGGAGCCTAGCACGAGTGCAAAAGACAAGGCTGAAGCATTTGCATCCATCTTCAGCCAGAAGTGTCGCATGGATGATCCATATCTGCCTCCTTCTGAGGTCCACACCATCACAGAAGCCAGTTTTGAGCCAGATCGATTCACTCCATGTGATATCAAGAAACGGCTGAGCGCACTGGATACAGCAAAGGCTATGGGCCCCAACAACATCCCAGCTGTCGTGCTGAAGACTTGTGCTCCAGAACTAACTGTGCCTCCAGCCAAGCTGTTCCAGTACAGCTACAACATTGGCATCTACCCGACAATGTGGAAGACTGTCCAGGTATGTCCTGCTCACAAAAAAACAGGACAAATCCAATCCGGCCAATTGCTGCCCCATCAGTATACTCTCATTCATCAGCAAAGTGATGGAAGGTGTCATCGACAAAGCTAACAAACGGCACTTACTCAACAATAACCTGCTCACCGATGCTCAGTTTGGGTCCCGCCAGGACCACTCGGCTCCAGACCTCATTACAGCCTTGGTCCAAACACGGACAAAAGAGCTGAATTGCAGATGTGAGGTGAGAGTGAATGCCCTTGACACCAAGGCAGCATTTGACCGAGTATGGCATCAAGGAGCCCTAGTAAAATTGAAGTCAATTGGAATTGGCGGGGGGGGGCGAACTCTCCACTCGAGGGCAATTAGGGATGGGCAAATAAATGCTGCACTTGCCAGCGATGCAAATGAATCGATAAAGAGGAGGGGGAAGAAAGATTTTGGCCTCTATTCAATCAAGATTTAATAATGTGAGGATCAATAAAGCCAATATTTTTATGTATCCTGTTCAGGAACACCACCACAGAATGAGTCAGTAATCTACAGGGTCAGCAGACCAGATAAGATGAGATGATTCACCAACTGTTCAGCGTGGAAAGGGAGCTATGGTACGAGTCACACTCATGTGATTCCATGAAAGACCATAAAAGTAAATTAAAATTGAGGCTGTCATTGTGGGAGAGAAAGAAACTGGTATCATTTTATCATTTGTACATTGTAATGACTTGGCTTTTTTCATGTGGCTGCTGATTTGAGAGATGAATGAGGTCTGCTATCTGTAATGTGTATTTATAAACGCCATTGGGAAGGTGTGCCAATAATTTTCCAACTGCAACAGGCAACAGTTCCTTTTTAAATGAAGTCAAGAGTGGGATGTTTCATTTTGAAATTACTTGTTTGCAAGGAATAAGTTTGGATATCTTGCAGTATTGCAACAAAAAGCCAATCAGACATCCGGTTTAGTATCACGGCTGTAATAATAATCGTCAAGACCGTTAAAATTTCCCATTGGTAAATAACATTTATGCATTTTCTATCAGTTGTCTCATATTCCTATTACTTCAACTACTTTTATTTACTAATATAATTTATTTTAATTTTACTGTCAGATTTTCTTTACCTTTCAAAAGAACTTGCATTTATTTAGAACCTTAAGGCCTGCTGAAGCACTTCCCAAAGAATTACATTTGAGGTGCAGTCACTGTTCTGTGTGGGCAAATGTGGCAGCCATTTTGCACATAGCGTACGTAGTCCCGCAAAAGGCAAATGAGATGTATAAGCTTTTTGTGGAATTTGAAGGATGAATGTTGAGCAGGTCACCAGGAAAAAACTCTGCTTCTCTGTGAATAGGGAGTTCTCCTGGTGACCTGAACAGGGAGAGAGAGCCTCGGTTTAACATCTGATCGGGAAGATAGCATCTTCAACAATGCAGCACTCCCTCAGTACTCAGAGTCATAGAAACTTACAACACAGATGGAGGCTGTTCAGCCTGTCATGGCTGTGCTGGTTCTTTGAAAGAGCAGGCGTGCTTAGGTCCCAATTTTTGTCTGCAACCTTGTAAGTTCCTCATTCTCAAGTCCCTGTCCAACTCCATTTTAAAATTAATTATTGAATCTGCTTCCACTGCCTTCCAGATCCCAACATCTGAGTGGAAAAAATGTCTCTTCATCGCCGCTTAGATCTTTTGCCAATGATTTTGAATCTATGACCTGTAATCATTGATTAACTCGTCAGAGGAAGTAATTTTCTCTCTCAAAGCCTCTCATCATCTTGAAAACCTCTATTAAGTCACATCTTAACCTTCTGTGTTCCGAGGAGAACAGTCCTAACTTTTCCAACCTCTCCTCGTAACTGAAGGTGCTAATCCCAGGTAACATCTTGGTAACCCTCTGTACCTTTCCCAGGCCTACATCTTGCCTGAAGTGTGTTGCCCAGAATTGTTCACCGTACTCCAACTGTGGCCTAACCAGTGATAATGTGAAGTTCAAGCATGATCTTGTTGCTTTCATATATTTTTCTGCTTCAAAACCCAATTAATGTATATTTTTTAACCACCTTATCAACTTCCCTTGCCACCTTTAAGGATTTATGTATACGGACACCAAGATCTCTTTGATCATTTACACTTTCCAAAATCGCCTGCCCCCTCTCTCTCGCCCGCCCCCTCGCTCTACACCAAGCCTTTATCGTTCAGCTACTGCATGGCCATAGTAATCACAATATCATCACTTTGACACATAACCGGGGCATACTGTAAATAGTGGTGTGTCACAGGGATCAGTACTGGGGCCTCAGCTATTTACAATCTGTATTAATTACTTGGATGAAGGGACCGAGTGTAATGGAGTTAAATTTGCTGTCGATACAAAGATAGGTGGGATGAGAAGAAGATACAACAATCTGCAAAGGGATATAGATAGGTTAAGTGAGTGGGCAAAAATTTATCAGATGGAGAATAATGTGGGAAAATGTGACATTATCCACTTTGGTAGGAAGAATAAAAAAGCACATTATTATTGGAGAGACACTACAACATGCTGCAGTACAGAGGGATCTGGAGGTCCTTGTACATGAAACACAAAATGTTAGCATTCAGATACAGCAAGTAATTAGGAAGGCCATTGGAGTAATTAGGAAGACCAATGGAATGTTGGCCTTTATTGCAAGCGGGATGGAGTAGAAAAGCAGGGAAGTCCTGCTACAACTGTACAGGGCATTGGTGAGACTACACCTGGAGTACCACATACAGTATTGGCCTCCTTATTTAAGGAGGGATATACTTGCATTGGAGACAATTCAGAGAAGATTCATGAGTTTGATTCCTGAGATGAAGGGGTTGTCTTATGAAGAATGGTTGAGCAGGTTGGGCCTATACTCATTGGAGTTTAGAAGAATGAGAGGTGATCTTATTGAAACATATAAAATTCTGAGGGGGCTCGACAGGGTAGATGCAGAGAGGATGTTTCACCTCGTGGGGAATCTAGAACGATGGGGCATAGTTTCAGAATAAGGGGTCGCCCATTTAAAACAGAAATGAGGAGGAATATTTCTACTCTGAGGGTCGTGAACCTTTGGAATTCTCTACCCATAGGGCTGTAGAGGCTGGGTCATTGAATATATTTAAGGTGGAGATGGACAGATTTTTGAGCGATAAGGGAGTCTAGAGTTATGGTGAGCTGAGGCCAAGATCAGATCATCCATGTGGCGGAGCAGGCTCGAGGGGCCAAATGTCCTACTCCTGCTCCTTTTTCTTATGTTCTTATGTTATGTTCATTTATCTCAAAATAGTGTTACAACTGTTTGTGAACCATCTGCTAAAACTTGTCGTTCAAAAGTTCCAGTGTACTGCTCATTGAGTAAATCTATTAAATAGGGTTTCACCTTCCTGAGAACTGTCAGTAGAATAGGGTCAGTAATTGTTGGCCACTCCCTGTATTTTTTTCTTCTGTGTAGTAAGGTTACCTGGTGTGGGATTGTCCTCCGTTCAATAACCAGCCAGCTCAAACTGGCCAGAAAAATAATAATTCAATGGCACTTTATTGATTGCCACATTTTATTGTGAAAATGTTGAAATCAAATTTCAAAACAATTACAGAAATGTTATTGAAATCTTTACCAGCTGGTAGTCGGTCACATTCCTTGCTGGGTGAATAGTTTTGAGAATTAAAAATAAAATAAAAAGTTTGAAAAAGGGGAGAGGGATAAACGCGGCAACTACAAGCCAGTTAGCCTAACATCTTTGGTGGGGAAATTTTTAGCGATAATAATCCGGTAAATATGGATTAGTAAATGACAGCCAGCACGGATTTGTTAAAGGCGAATCATGTTTGACTGGCTTGATTGATTTATTTGAAATAATGGAGTGGGTTGATAGTGCACTTGATATTGTGTTATCTGGACTTTCAAAAGACATTTGACAAAGTACCACATAAGAGAATTGTGAGCAAAATTGAAGCCCATGGGATCAAAGAGACAGTAGCAGCACAGTAAATTGGCTAAGAGATGGAAAGCAGTTTTTTTAGACTGTAGGGAAGTATACAGTGGTGTAGCCCAGGGATTGGTATTAGGAGCACTGCTTTTTTTGATACATGTATAGACTTGGACTTGGATGGATATACAGGGCACAATCTCAAAGTTTGCAGATGACACAAAATCCATAAATGTCGTAAACAGTAAATAGTAACAGACTTAAGGACATAGATAGACAGGCTAGTGAAATGGGTAGATACATGGCAGATGCGATTTAATGCAGAGAAGTGTGAAGTGATGCGTATGGTAGTAACAAAGTGGTACAATGTTAAAGGAGGTGCAGGAACAGAGAGATGTGGGGGTGTATGTGCACAAATCTTTGACAGTGGCAGAACAAGTTGAGAAGGCATGGGATCATTGGCTTTATAAACAGACATTTGGTACAAAAACAAGGAAGTTATGCTAAACCTTTGTAAATCTCTGGTTGGGCCCAGCTAGAGGATTGTGTCCAATTCTGGGCACCACACTTTAGGAAGGATGTCAAGAACTATGAGCTCCATTTTCTCCAATGCATTTTATTGGTGTACTTGAAGAGTTACGCCCAATATTTTGGGGCCCAAGTATGCCAAAAAAAAATGGTGCAACTTCCCCCGTTGGATTTCTTCATTTTGGCGTGGCCTAACCCGACCTTTAGTTTTGGGGGTGGAGCCTTGATCTGCGCCAAAAAGCCATGGTAACCAGGGACACAATGCGAGCTGAGGCTGCAAAGTGAAGCATACTTCCCTGAATGACCAGAAGTGGCGTAGGTGGCTGGTTACGCCCATTTTGGCTGAAAAAAGAACTGACTTTAAAAAATCGTAACTGAGTTACACTGGTGCAAATTGATTGGGGAAACTGGTTTTTCAAAGAAGGCCAAAAAGAGCAGCTTGCTCCAAAAAAGCGGTGCAAATTACTGGGGAAAATTGAGCCCTTAGAGAGGGAGCAGAGGAGATTTATTAGAATGGTACCAGGGATGACGAACTTCAGTTATTATTGAGAGACTAGAGAAACTGGGGTTATTCTCCTTAGAGCAGAGAAGGTTAAGCAGAGATTTAATATGGTTATTCAAAATCATGAACGGTTTTGATAGAGTAAGTAAGGAGTAACTGTTTCTAGTGGCCGAAAGGTCCGTAACCGAGGACACACAAGGTAATTGGCGAAAGAACAGAGAGGCGAGGTGAGAGATGTTTTTTACGCACTGAGTGGTTATGATCTGGCATGCACTATGTGAAAGGGTGGTGGAAGCAGATTCAATAATAACCTTCAAAATGGAATTGGATAAATACTTCAGAGGGAAAATTTTGCAGGGCTATGGGGAAAGAGCAGGGAAGTGGGACTAACTGGTTAGCTCTTTCAAAGAGCTGGCACAGGCACAATAGGTCACATGGCCTTCTGTGCTGTATCTTTCTATGATTCTATGAATAAAGTAGGACATTTTGTTGTTTTTATTTTCAAGAGCACTCCCTAGTATTGTTTCTCATGAGGAAGAAAATCATAAGAGTTGCCTCAGTTTCTGAACACGTATTAAATACCATTGGGCTTTTCTGTTCTGAATCAGTGAAACCCAACATCTGTATTTAACCCTCTTAAGGATGAACAAAATCAAAAACAGTCGACATTTGCTGATTTAAAGTGAGCAAGTTGGACGAGTTTCAGGCAATTCAGCAATGAAATTGTTTGTATTCACACAGTTTATTTTAAATATGGGACTGTACCCTATCATATTACAGCAAAACTACCAATAAATGTGAAATATATATTGTAAATTGGCAATTGTGTTCTATTTAAAATTGTTCACACTATTTCATATCTCATGTTCTCATAATGGGGACTTTATTAACATATATTCTTGTTGAACTGTTTTTATGAACATTTTTTGAAAGATCTGTGGTACTCGGTCATGTATTTTCTCTGTTACGTATGTCATCCAGTCCAATGGGGATCAAACTGTACAGACTAAAATGAGTAAGGTAGCTTGCCCCCTTTGGTTTTCAAGTTCCCTTCCAATTTCTCCTTTTATCCCATCTCCTTTGAAAGAGGCGACTCTTGCAGTGATGCACTTGCCTAAGTGACCATTCTTCACATGTGAAAGAGGGGAGTGTTGGTCCTGTCAACTTTTAATCTGTGTGAGGTAGTGAGGGAGGGTGTGCATCAGAGTCAAGTCCAAACCAGAGTTCACCCAAAAATCCATGCAGACAATTTGATTCAGGAATCCATAAACGGGAACATTATCACTCGACAGGTACTGTTTTTCCCCCTCCGACCATTTAGTGCCCACTGTTCTGGCTGAGATTAGCTGATTCAATGCAGACTGGGAATCAACTCCTAGTATTTAAAATGTTTTTTAAAATTAATGCCTCTGTTAAAATAGCTGACGGAAGAATATGATACAGATGTGTTAAGTATTTGTCTGATGATTTTGTTTAGCATAATTTCCTGACGTTCTTTTCAGTCTTGGTGGCGACTTACAGACAGTAGTTCCTTTGAGGCTTCCATTAGGTTACCCAGTAAAAAGACAACTTGACTATCAGAATTTTTGTACGGCTGGTATTGTGGGATAAAGAATAGTTGAGCTTTCCATTTTTAGATTCCCAGTGCTTTTTTTCAAACCTAATTATATCTAGGTTATGTTATCCTTTTTATGTTCTCAGTGTGGACTGCTGCCCAATTATGTATACCACATATCAAACTAAAAGAATAATTGCGAGCATTTTGTGGTTGACCAGGAATTGTATGAAATTGAAGTAAATGATGTAAAAGAAGAAACATTGATCCCAGAAATGTTTTGTTCTCTTCCCATTGTCTTCCTCCAAACCTGTTGACTTGCAGGCCCCAAGTTTCCACATGATTTGCTCCTGATTTTTAGGAGCAACTGGTGTAGAACGGAGTATCTTAGAAATCGGAATTCTCGTCATTTAGTTTGCTCCAGTTCTAGTCAGATAGAACAGTTTCACTTTGGAACAGAATTTTTTTTTCAAAAGGGGGCGTGTCCGGCCACTTACGCCTGATTTCAAAGTTTCGTGAGTGAAAACTTACTCCAAACTAACTTAGAATGGAGTAAGTGAAGATTTTTGTACGCTCGAAAAAACCTTGTCTACACTTTAGAAAATCAGGCGTAGGTTACAAATTAGGCGTAGTGAACGAGGTGTTGGGGGGAGGGGGGGGAAGGGAAGTCATTAAATTCTACAATCAATCCTTAGTTATACTTAGACAAATATTATACAAATAAATCCAACCTGAATAAAAATTTATAAGCAAAGAAAAGATTAAATAAATCATGTTCCTACCTGTGTGAAATAGCATCAGCCTTCGAGCTGCTGTGCTTCAGGCAGGCCTTTCATGTTGGAGACAGGCAGGGATGTGGCGTCAGTGTCTCGACGGCAGCGGCAGCAAGCTTCGCGCTGAGCTGCAGTGCTTGAGGCAGGCCTTCATTCTCTTCGTGGCTGACCGCGAAGCAGCAGCACCGGACGGACCAGAGGTCATTCGACCATGAGATAGCAGCGGCGTCAGTGGCTGGCCGGCAGCCGAAGAATCAACACCTGACACACGCAGCTCTTTATGGTGCTTGAGGCCATTCGGCCACGCTGTAGGGGCGGCGTCAGTGGCTCAACAGCAGCCAAAGATACAGCAGCAGCCTTCGAGCTGTGAGGGGGACTGAGGCCATTTGGAGAGGCAGCCACATCGACAGTTTTATATTTAAATTTGCAGAATGGGTGCTGCATTGTCAACACCACGTATTATGCAATGGTTTGCCATCAATTCACTGCATAGGAGAGAATTGATTAGAGCTCACCGCACCAGGAACGTCGTAGCCCGTAGGTTGATGGGCAGGAGACCTTACCCACGTCGATTAAATTAAAAATGGGAAATATTACTTACACTAACTACTTGACCAAGGTCGTGCCATTTCTTTTTACACTGACTTCCAGATCTCCTGGTATGCACCACTGCGCAGTAATCTTCTGCAACTTGGTTCCAGCGTTTCTTCATTTCTTTTGGTGGCACTTTTATGCGACCTCTGTTGCTGGTATCTAGCTCCTGCCATCTCTGCTCAATTACGTTGACTAATATCTCCACTTCCTCATGCAATAAATTCTTTGTTCTTGGTGGACGTTGATCCATTGCAAAGTTGAATTGGCACTCTTATTTCTCCAAACACACAATCCTTAATTTGCATGCACCAATGCAGCACCGGTTCTGCAAGTTTAGCAGTGAAAAGCTGAACTCACTGATTTCAGCAGGTGATTTATTCAGCAGTGCTGCTAAAAGCACTCCCTCACACACAGAAATATCAAAAAAAATTAAATTACAAGCCTTTGCAGGGGTCCAAGAAACAAATCTTCACTTTTTCTGCAGTATTTTTAAAAATGGCCGAGTGCCAATGTTTGTGTGAGACTGCGCATGCGTGCACGCTCCAACGCGCACGCGCAGGGTTGCTGGCACCACGAAGGCTAATTTAAATTGTACCCGCTCCCTGCTACTTAGAAAATCGGCGCGAGTGTTAGGCTCCGCCCCCTGCTCCGAAGAGCGCGCCGCGCCAAGCAGACAGAATATCGGACTTTTTTTTAGGCGCAGTTTTCGGCGCGAAAAACAGGCGCCCAGCTCGGAGGTGCGCCGTTTTCGCCGCGGGACGAAACTTGGGGCCGCAGTGTTTTGAAAATGTTAAAGCAACAGTGTGGTTTTCCGTAGAACCAGCCAATCGGCTGACGTTTTCCGAATTGGGAGTTTTCGGCATTGCTGCTCTTTTTTCTTCCCGCAAGAATTATTTAGTATTTTGGACATCCCAATTAAAACAGGGCAGTTGGAGCTACGCCTGCCTCTCTCTCCCTACGGATATGTTTTAACATTGATGATGTATCATGAATCTGGCCTATGGCATTAGAAAATTCAAAGCTTGTGCTGGTAAAAATGCGTTATTCTCTTCCCCCATCACGCAAGAATGATAAAAGTACAAGAGAAAGAAAGTGGAAGCTAAAATGGTAGATGAGAAAGCGGTGAAGGAAACTAAACACAGCAAAGGAAAATGAGAAGTTAAAAAGAGTCATGAAAAGTAGAGCAGGAAAAATGAGAGAGAAGGAAATGCATGTAGGATGGTGCATTTGGAGTTTAGAAGGATTAAGGGCCTGAATTTTATCAGCCTACCACCGCATTTCTCAGCGGTATTTCCTTGTTTTGGGTGCTGTTTCATCGGTGGGAATTTCATCAAAGCCTTACGACGGCAGTTTCGAAATAGTGCTGGAGAGCGGACCGTCGACATGCAACGCTGGGAAAACCACCCCCGCCCAAGTTTGGTGGGAGCGGTGATCCGTACTTTTAAAAACCGCTCAGTCGGGGCAGCCTTTCAGTGGACAGTAGGTATGAAACCCTGCAAAAAAAGGGAAGTGAACGTTTTTTTTAAATTCTATTGCAGCGATACAGTGGAAAAGGGTTCTGTGAATGAGTTCCGATGTTTTATTTTTTTATGTTTTGAAAAAATATTTTGTGTTTTCCCCCTCCTTTGGCCTGGCTCCAGCCTCTGATTTAATTTGAACAGGATCGCGTTTATCGCCAAGAATCCACGTGCAATACCCATTTTTACCGCTGGGCATTTTTTTCCCTATTTTTTTGATCAATTTTCCGCCGGGGTTAATTGCAGAATCTTGGTGTTTTTTGGGGCAGTAAATGGTGGGTGGCGGCCTTTGATCAATTTCTAACCTTGAGAGTGAAGTTTACAGGAGCAATGACCATAATAGTATCAATTAGAGAAAGATGAGGAAAGTTGTGACAGACTGGCTTGGAGACCAGGGGTCCAAGTTTCTGCCCTCTGGTAAAACCGCACATCCCGATAAGGTGCGCTGACGTTCTGGAAGAAAAAGGGCGCCGAAAACTCACCTTGTGATTCGCTGGTCTCCTCAGGACTTCTTCGTGCTCGGTGTGGCGCAACACAAGGGGTCGGGGGCGGAGCCAGGTCCTGGCGCTGAAAACAGTGCCGGGACCTCTGCACATGTGCGCTAGAGTATGCGTGCATGTGCAGTAGCTCCAGGCCCCCGAGGCTGCGTGGAAGGGGTCTGACCCTAGCCCTGGCTGAATGGGCTCACCGGGCAAAGATCGGGATTGGACCTCCTTCCCGTTCAGCTCCCTCCCCCCACGCCCCCCACTCCACGTCGGCGGTGGGCCCCGCCCGAAATGTCAGCGGCAGCGGTGGCCCAGCCCAGCCAGCCTCCCCTCCGACCCCCCACTCCCCCACTCTCTCTTCTTTCCCCCCGAACCCTTCTCTTTCCCGCCTCCCACCTCCCTCCCTCCATGTCGTCGGCGGGGCCTGCCCAGCATCTTACTGGGGGCGGGCCCCACCCGAAAGTGGCAGCAGAGGCCCGACCCGGCCCGTTCAATCTCTCTCTCCCACTCTCTCCCTCCTCTCCTTCCCTCGCCCCTCCTCTCACTCCCTCCCCCCTCCTTCCTCCTCTCTCTCCCTCCCCCTACTCTCCCTCCCCTTTCCTCTCTCTCCCCCTACTCTCTCTACCTCCCCCCTCCTCTCTCTCCCTCCCCTCTCCTCTCTCTCCCTCCCCCTACTCTCTCTCCCTCCCTCTACTCTCTCTACTTCCCCCCTCCTCTCTCTCACTCCCCCCTCCTCTCTCTCACTCCCACCACCTCCTCTCTCTTCCCCCCCATCTCTGTCACCCCCCCATCTCTGTCACCCCCCCATCTCTGTCACCCCCCCATCTCTGTCCCCCCCCATCTCTGTCACCCCCCCATCTCTGACCCCAATCTCTGTCCCCCCTCTCTCTTTCTCTCTCTCCTCCCCCCTTCTCTCTCTTTCTCTCTTCTCCTCCCCCTCCTCTCCTCTCTGCCCCCCTCCCTCTCTGCCCCCCTCCCTCCCTCTCTTGCCCCCCCTCCCTCCCTCTC